>NW_019735565.1:507584-527541 GCF_002891405.2 Cryptotermes secundus | reverse complement strand
ATTAGAAGTGGATTTTATATCATTGGTTTCCAGTTTTATGAAACTACAGTGCTCTCATTAAAACAGTGTGTATATGAGGATTTAGGTATAATCATTAGACAATAAAAACTATAATTGGAAGTCTTTTGTGCTCATCCCTGCTGAAAGAGGAATTTGTGCTGTTTTATGGTAAGCAATTGCAAATTTCAAGGCATTTTATTTTTCTTTCTTAAATTATAATTGCATTTTCCCCCGGCATATATAAAACTAAACATAAGGCATGATCTGGCCACTGTTTCTTTATGAAAGAATGCTCTGGGGGTAGAAGTGATAGAAGGCAATAAAATCGATTGGTGAAATTTTCAATATCGGCTTAATATTATTGGTGCAAACGTAAAATTTAAATACATAGGTTCAAATGCACTTGTTTTTACACGGGTTGTGACTGATTCAGTTTGGGGGGCAATACTCCCCGACCACTCGTCTGAAAGAAACACTGTATCTGGCCCCTGATGGTGTTCTATAAACTAAATTTGGCCCTCGAGATGTATTAGGTTGGCCAACGCTGATCCAAATGCAATTGAACAGTGTATGCCAAATGTACTATTTCCACTTATTTCTTATGAAGTAACTAAACTCCGTGGATTGAGTCCGCAAGTGAACTATACCGACCGAGCGACCGCCGCTTGTCGGCGAAGTTGGTGCCAACTTTAGAGGATAGAGGGTGTCGCATGGTCAGCGCAACGAATCCTCACGGCCATTAATTTCGGTTTTCTAGACCGGAGCCGCTATTTTCTTGAAATAGCTTCTCAATTATCCTCACGAGGCTGAGTGGACCTCGTCCCAGACCCACTACTCAGAAAATTTGGTAGCGCTGGGTATCGAAAATGTAGCACTTTTTATAAGTTCTAAATGGGCCACGGAGGGTCGATGTCTTTCAAAAGGAAGAGAAGAGTGGCCAAATATTTCATCTAAACATCATTTGTAAATTTTTACACAAACCACAGTACATCAAACTCTTTGTACACAAAACACAATATAGGTTGGCCAGTGAGACAATGAATCCGATTTCTAAGGTCGTTAATATTTGCTGACACAGTTACAATCAATACCAAAACTCCAGTAATAGAGATGTATTGATGTAAGTAAGGTGATCTTGGAGGACATGCTTGTGCAGCGTCCTTAAACAAGCCATCTGTGAACATGGTTTCATCCACGGAACTTCTCATACAATTGTGGTGGTGTGATTTCATGTACCGTGTGAGCTCCTTGCCGTTGTGTATCTAGGGTTGCCATAGGGGAGAACTCGCAAAATACTGTATCTTGAAAATATAAATTAAAAAAAAAAGATCATGGGTTGCTTTTTCTACTCATAAATATAACCGCACTTGCCGCATTCAAACCAGTATTACCCAGGTAGCTGACGCGAATTATGGAACTTATAATCGTGCGGTTCTTAGTTAAAATCTCAACCAGAGGCCAGTTATCTACCCTGAGTTTTATAGCATTTTTATTCCCTCTATACAAACGCCAAGAGAGTAGCTTAAATAAACGCCATGTCCACCCTCAGTCCTCCTGACTGAACGTAACCGTTCTTATTCGAGGTACGTAACCTCTGCAGTTGAAACAGCGTTGTAAATTAACTGAATATGCAAACAAAAATATCACTTCAATAGTTTTACATTGGTCGTAATCGTCCTGTCCTCATACCAAAATATGATATACAGTAATTTAGCTACGTTTTTAACTATGATCGCCATGTAGTAAAACATACAATAGTTCAGAAAGTCACGCGATGCAGAAGAAAACTGAGGCCATGAATATTATCGATGCAAAAAAGAACAATCCATATCGTGTAAAACAAAAGATAAAAAACAGTTCGCGTGGAAATAAAAGTTCACGAAACTAAGGGGAATACAAAACTGGATAAGGGCAAAAGACAATTGTGCACGTGAAAATTGTGAAACGAAAATGGTCATGCATATGATAACCGTGAAAAGAAAACACTTGTGCACATGAAAATTGTAAAAATGAAACAATTGTGCATATAAGAAAAACGTGAAAAGAAAACCGTCGTGCATATGACAACCGTGAAAAGAAAACAACTGTGCACATGAAAATCGTGAATAGAAAACAACTGTGCAAACGAAAATCACACAATACAAAAATAAAGGATCTTGAACGTGAAAATATTGCAATAAAACACAACGGTGCACATGAAGACCACGCAATGCAATTAAAAATTTAAAGTAGGCATCTATATGGAGAACTGTACATATAAAAAATCACATATGGTGCACATAAAAATCATACAATAGGAAGAAACAATGAGATACATGAAGATCGGCCGCGCCATATCTCAACTGTTACTCGCTGGCTTCTCACCGCGGCGGCCCGGGTTCGATCCCGGGTCTGGTCAAGTGGGACTTGTAGTAGACAAACTGGCGCTGGGGCGGGTTTTCTCCGAGTACTTCGGTTTCCCCTGCCAATCTTCATTCCACCAAATTCTCCATCTTCATAATCACCCGGGGCAGGTACAATAGGCCAATCAGTGGCCGCCGTGCCGAGTGGACCCAGTTGGACTCCACCCCCTCCCCCAGTAAGCGAATTAAAAAAATTACATGAAGATCAAGCAATGCAATAAAAATTGTGCATATGAAATCACGCAATCCAAAATACATCCTGCACATGAATATGATGCAATACAGAAAATGCATATGAAAATGACAGCACAGGGAACAATTGTGCACATGAAAGTCATACAATGCAGAAAAGAATCTTCAGTGCAGGCTGACCTTGAGTGGATCAGTGCTGAGAACTGTCACTTCGTGGCCACGAGCAACCAGCGCCTTCATGATTGCTTGAAACACAAGTTGGTGGCTTAAGGAAGGAGTGGGAAAGATACCTAGGATCTTCGCACCGTCACTCTGAAATCCTGTGCACAGCAGCAGTGCCAGTAGAGAGTACGTCCACTTCTGTCCCATTTCAGTTCACGCTATAAAACAGAGAAACGCAAATTACTCAGTCGCCAAGCAGGAAGTGTCGGTTTCACGCGGCTCAAGAATATGGGGGGCGCTCTCAGACGATTTCGCTGTATTGTCACCTTGTGTAGGGGTTGTGCGTAACTTATAGACGGGTCCTGGATCGGATGAATAGATTTATTGACACCTTAGGCATTCAACTCGTATTTACAGTAATACAACGTTATTGTTGATGTACACACTTTACGGTTCACCGTTACACACCCATTAGGGTTCTCAATCTTTACTAGTCGTATCCTGGCAAAAAAAATATAACAGTCTCACTGTGATGTAAAATCTTCTTTCCACAGCCTAATTCGATTCTTACAATTATTCTGCAACTGTCAACTCAATTCAGTTCCTCTGTTTCCAGCCTCATATCCCGGAAGTCTTCCGTCTCAATTCTTCTTAAATGAACTCTTCTTTATAAGAACTTAGCAAGGACCACGCAGAAAACACAGCCTCTCTATTGCTGGAAAGGCGTGTTAACGGCGCTGTTGTATAGCAACGGAAGTTACTCGATTGTTGCTTGAGTATTCGCTGCGGGGGGAATGTGTTTATTGAGTCGTTGCCTAGCAATAACGTTTACTCTGACTTCATTATACCGGCTTTCGGACGTCATGTCACGGTATAATTTATTAACCATTTCTGTGCTGTCATTGATGTTCTGCGTTGGCCGAACTGACAGCAAAATCCTGGGGAAGACACTAGGATCTTAAAGATATAAAATTGCAAAGCACCTCTTCAGGTATGTAAACAGGTGATAGTGGTTCGGAGCGAGATCAGGGATGTAAGGAGGATGGTCAAACAACTCCCAGTTGAAATGCTCCAGCAGTGCTGGAGTGCGAGCAGCTGTATGAGGACGCGCGTTGTCATGGAGAAGCACTACACCGTATGTCAGCATTCCACGCCTTTTTTCTGAATGGCCGTATGAAGTTATTCGTTAGTGTTTCGCAATACACTTCTGACGTTATTGTGGTCCAGATGCCATTAGCTTTCTTGAAGGCAGACAGCTCTTCTTTATACTTTTTTCGGCTTGTTTGGTGAATGTGTCTACAACCTCTGCTTTGAGTGCTCTTTGGTTTTAACATTCGCAAATGAAACCCAGGTTTTATCACTTGTTACTCGTATGATGTGACTGAGAAATCCAGCACTATCTTTATGGTATCACTCTATATAGTCGAAGTCAAAGGCATTCTCTGCTTTCGTGTGCATCCTTGAGCATTTTCGGAACCCTTTTTGCTCAGAACTTGTGATAGCCTCGCGTAACTGCGATAACATTACAGAACAGTGTGTGAAATTTGTGGAAATTCACAAGAAATTTCTGGAATTGTGAAGCGCCATCTTTCACAGATTTCTTGTCAAAATGCTAAACGAGAGCATCACTCACTACAGATGGCCGACCACTTCGCTCTTCATCGTGAATATTTATCGCCCATATATGAACATTCTACATCACTGTCTTACAATTCCTGCACTTATTATATTTTGGCCGTAAACCGCGCATAATTCACAATGCATCTCCACAGCACTCATGTTTTTGTCGTGGAGAAAGCGGATAACAGCGCGAAATTGGCAGCTGGCGGGATTATCAATCGTAGGCCACATTATGACTCGCTCTGTAGAGACAAGAACAAACACTAGGTGACCAGTTATGTGGTGGTTTAAAAGGCAACGAGCCATGTGTCGCTACCTCGCATGCGCAAGCTCTCCCCCGCTCCTACATTAGTCGCCTAAAATAAACGGAGGTTTCTTTCCAAATTGTCCTCGTACTATGGGAACGTCATGGGACAAATATGAAGCACAAGAAATACTGAGGATCCTTGACTACACTCAGGCAAGCAAAGGGACTCATACAAGGACCCTCTGCTAAAAGAGAGAAGGAACTGTTGAAGTTAAACAGGAACCAGCTACGATGGGTGGTGGGACTACTTACAGGACATTGTCACCTTAAAGGACACCTCTTCAAACTGGGACTAAGTGACAGTCCCACTTGTGAGAGGTGTCAAGAAGAAAATGAAACAGCCTCACATATCCTGTGTGAATGTGAGGCTCTAGCTTATTTAAGGTTACGTCACTTGGGTCAGTACTTTATGGAACCAAGTGACTATTTCGACGCCCCCACGTACAAAATCCTACGTTTCATTCGAAGCGCATGATTACTGAGGGGATAAACAAAAGGGGAGGACTTTATGATCACTGTAGGTCGCGGTGCAAGGGCCGAGAAGGCCCACCCCTTATACATTCATTCATTCATTCATTCATTCATGGAAACGTCATAGTCACTTAATGACTTAGATCGTTATGTCGTTAGAAATTTACTAGATTTTCAACGTTATTATTATTGTAATTATTATCAATATTATTATTGTTATTATGTTCTACAGCCTTTTGTTGGGCCTTGGAGGCTTTTTAAGTTCCTCGATCTTTTACACAGTCTGTAGGACTCCTTGGATGGGGGAACAGCCTGTCGCAAGACCTCTCTACCTACACACAGAACAACACAAACACAGAATGAACGCATACAATACAGACATCCATGCCGTGAGTGGGATTCGAACTCACGATCTCAGCGTTCGAGTGAGCGAAAACAATTCATGCCTTGGACCGTGCGGCCACTGTGATCGGCAGATTTTCGACATAATCCCTGTAGTCATATCCATGTAGGAAATTCAAACACAGTTACACAGGTTTCCTGCAGAAGTTATGAGGCGCCCACTCTCGTACAGTAGATCGGCTTTTATGTAAGGGACAGGAAATAAAGTTTATGGGAATTGCATGAAATGTAGCACGCAAAGAGAGTGGGGAAATAGGTACAATTTTTTGAACGGGAAACAACAAAAGAATAAATTGATTGATAGACCTGATGGTGGGTAAAGAAAAGAACTCTGAAACAATTTTAAAAAAATAGAATGCGACGGTATGAATGTATAAGGAGTGGGCCTTCTCGGCCCTTACACCGCGACCTACAGTGATCTATTGTGCGTAGGTAAGCCGAGTTTAAATTTCTTCTGTGGTTCTCACACAGTTCTGCCCTGCAGCCTCGATCTTGCTAGTTTGTTTATTTTTTAATTGCTAGTGGGGTGGGACTAAGTCCCTTGTACTGCGGCCATTTCTGGCCTAGTGTACCTGCCCCAGCGCCACTTTGTCTGCCACAAATCCCACTTGACCAGACCCGGGATCGAACCCGGGCCGCCGCGGTGGGAAGCCAGCGACTAACCTCTTGAGCTATGGCGCGGCCCTTGTTGTTTATCTTATTCTTTCTTCTTGAAGATGGAGGCAATATATTCATCGGACACGTCGGTAACGTCTACTTCACTACACGGCGTGACATCCCAGGGAATAATTTTACAACCCCCGAACTGAGGGGGAGATATTATTAGAGCCTCTTCTGATTCAAATGACAATGAATTTGATAGAATTGTTTCTATGTGAATTATCTGAAGAATTAGTAACATGAATTATTAACAACATTTGTAGATAATACGATAGAAATGCTGACGACTGAACGTGGTGTTATGGTGTTGATGGACTTCCATTGTTTAGAAAATTACATGTTGTTAGAAACAATACATTGTTTTAGATGACGTGCAATATTTTGCTCCTTCAACTCTAAATTCATATATGTACAATACCACTGGAAATATATCCCAGTAGAATGTTCATATTCCAGTCAATTCAGTAACTTAAAATTTATTTGAAAAGTTTGTCGACTCACCCTATATTGCTGTGAAAACTAAAGAAACACTACCGCACCCTAGTGGTAACTGATCTGAAATGAAACTAACCTGAGAAACAAAGTTCGTGGAAAGAAACTAGTCAATCATTAATTATACCGGCCGATAACCATAGAGCAGTCTGGACGCCCTTGTCGAAACTATGACTCTATGCCCTGTACTTTTATTTTAGTAGTGACGTCCTCCAGGCGTGTGATAAATATACGTTAAACAAAATTGTCACTTTCTCTCTCTCTGTCAAGGTCTGGTGATATCAAGCAGAGCTTTAGGGCGGGTACTCACTACAACGCTGCAACGTGCAACGCAACGGTTGCTGCAACCACGTATGATGTGTACGTTCACCGAACCTAAACTCGGACACTAGTTGCTCCGCAGAGTTCGTAGTGAAGACGTGAGTCATGAAATGTCTCTCCACACTTCAACGAACACACTGCGCGCCGCTTTGTGTTCGCCAGGTGGGTCACAGCGCGCCTCACTGCTACTGTTGCAGTAACGAAGCTCAAGACGTACTCGTGGTTGCAGCAACCGTTGCGTTGCACGTTGCAGCGTTTTAGTGAGTACCCGCCCTAAAACACTGATCTCACTGTTCCGTAAGAAAAGAAAAGCGAGCCGTCAAGGCTGGGATCAAAATATTGTCTTCTTGCCGCCGTAGCGTTTACACACTTCCCAAGATGACGTAGGGATCCGCTAGAAGCAAGCAGGAGATTAGTAATCTTCGCTATCTTTGAAACTAGTATAAAGTGGCAGGACAGGACAGGATAGGACAGGTAAATAAGAAGAACAGAAGAAGGATCTAAAGAACGGTGAGTCAGGTAACTTATAATTCCACTAATACCATACTACACTGCTGAAACAATAACCCTCTGGGCCACAATTTTAACATGACAATAAATAAAGAAACTAAGATAAGAAAAAATGGACAAATAGAGAAATTGCCCTAGAAAGAAAACAAATGTAACCATTATCATTCAAAGCTATAAACTTCATGTGTCAGAATGAGTCCTCACTCAAGGCTAAAATTTACATCAGAGAATGTGCCCTGCGTCACATTCAACATGGCGGTTGATGACTGTCAGATTATTACTCAGAAGCCACAGGGTGTTCGTGGTTTGAAACCACTAAATAACAGCTGCTCTCAAGGCCAGTATAAACAGGTAGAAAAAGGTAAAGTTATTCCTGTAACAGGGCGTGGATGCCCATAGGTTTGTGAGACGTCGAGCCTTCCACATTTTCTAGACAATCGGTTCACAGATGACGGTGAAATTGTTAGCCTTACGCCCTGGCCGCCCTTTACCTCCCAGGAAGGTTCCTGGTACTCGTTTCTATTAGAGGCTGTGTCGACTCCAGGGCCATAGTGCTGCTGGAATGATTAGGCCAACTGAAAAATCCAATTACCTCATCGGGAAACGAACCAGCGACCTTCTGGCTTGCAGAATAGTGCCTCAACCAACTACGCTACCGCGTAGCAGAGGCCAGCTCAAAATAAGTTATCTCACTACACTGTCGTTCCTAAAATATCTTTGCCAAATGTACTGGCATGTCATTAAATAAATTAGTTATAATAACAAACTCATAAATACACTAATTAATTAATTATCAAAAGCAGCGTACTGCAAATCAATGAGACCAATATAGCGGTAGCAATGTACACATATATTCCGGAGGTATTCGATTCGAATCCCGGCTGAGGTTTATCGTGCTTCTCCCCGGTACCTCTCCAAGCATACACCTAGATATTGTCACGTGCAGGGGGGGTACGCGTGACGAAATTAACGGGATCTTGTTCGGATAACTCGACTTATTAGCACTTCGGTTACATTATATCTCTAATTTACAATTAGTGCAGCTCTATCGCCCTTTTCTACACTTTATAATTCACTGTTACACACACACACACACACTAGTCCTCTCCTGGTAATGCAGTTAAAACACATGAACTAGTTCTTCAGATCACTCCAGATATCACTGCACTACACCACACATAAAGACTTCAATGTCCATTAACACTTCAAAACTGAATCCTCACAACTCCTTTCCATGACGGTTTCGTGTCCTTGACTCAAGGGTTCTCGGCTATGACTAGCTACGTCAAAGTCACATTGCGACTTACGGTCAGTCAGTCTGTCTTCCTTTGTGTCGAGCTCCGGCTGGGGCTCATGACCAGATGTTTAACTAGCTACGACTAGCTACGTCTGACTATAAACGACTTTCACTGTCCCCTATAAACCTACAGCACGGACCCCATAGAGAAAACCTATTATTGTAGACGTGCTTACAGTTCCATTGCTTAGAAACGGATTCCATAACCCCGTTGTTCTACTGCTGTCTCGCGCCGACCACACTGAAAACAAGTCGCGTGTTAGCTATCTCGCCAGTCCATTGGCGCACTGACTGCTGCCTAGCAATGAGCTATTAACATTGGTTCTACTGTTGTGTGACCTTAAGCGAGANCTCGCGCCGACCACACTGAAAACAAGTCGCGTGTTAGCTATCTCGCAAGTCCATTGGCGCACTGACTGCTGCCTAACAATGAGCTACGAGTATTAACATTGGTTCTACTGTTGTGTGACCTTAAGCGAGGTGTTTATGGCGCCGTTACCTAGCTATACACGTTACAATATTATATCGGTTAAATCATGACCACTTCCTTATATTTGGTAGGATTCCTTGGGTGGGAAATTTGTTAATAGAAAGGTTTCTACGTACACAGGACCACATAAACGGTGGCAAAAGGAGAATGAATATCCATGCTCCTAGTGGGATTCGAACTCACGATTCCGGTGTTCAAGCCAAAGAAAAATTACATATCTTAGCAATTTATGTAATAACCCAATTGATATATTTAGCTATGCTAGGCGTAGTTGGTTGAGACACTGTACTGCAAGCCAGAAGGTCGCGGGTTCGAGTCCCGATGAGGTGGATTTTTCAAATTTCCAAATCGTTCCAGTCGCACTATGACCCTGAGGTCGACTCAGCCTATAACAGAAATGGGTACCAGGAATTTTCCTGGGAGGTAAAAGGCGCCTGGTGCATAAGGCTGACAAACTTACCACCGTCTGTGAGCCGATTGTGTAGAGGAAATGTGGGAGCCTTGATGTTTCACAATCTTACGGTCTTACACGGCCTGCTACAGGATTAGCTTTACCTTTCTTACCTCTTTAGGTTTCATGCATGACAACATGTTACAGGGTGTCACCCGAAAACAGTATCTATATTTCGGGCTGCTAAAAATATATTTTTCAGTACGAGTGCAGCACCCTTGAAGAAACCTACGCATTAGATGTACACATTTCGTTTAAATTCCACGTACAAAATCTAACTTAGACCTACACTGAGACTTCTATAAAATATCACGTCAACCCCTGATCAAAGGGACATAAATGATCACCGAAACGTTCCAATTTAAGTCCGCTTTGACACAGCTTATTCCCCGAGAAGACTTTCTTGTACGAGGCGCTTCTATATGCGAGGGAGAGTCAGTAAACAGATCACAAATAGAAGTAAAACAGCTGTAATGGACGTAATATGTTTTCCATGTGTATCACTAGGTAGCAGCATAGTCCAACTTCATAACAGTCTAGGTAGCTGACCGGCATGAGCATGTTCAGAGGCTGGTTTTAGTAGTCAAAATGGCGACAGTACTTGATACATACTACCGAAGAGTAGTGTTTTGTTGTACGTTTTTTGTGGGAAAAGGACTCAGTGTAAAGGATATTCATGAAGAAATATTTCCAGTTTATGGTGGAAAGTGTTTGTCGAGTAAAACGGTTCACAACTTGAAACGGAGGTGCGGGAAGTGGCTGAGACAACAGCCAAAATGACTTCTATTCTGCTAGTTTCGACGTACAGGTAAAATGATGGGAAAAGTGTATCAATGTTGGCGAAGAACTTCTTTTCCAAATTCGAGTATCACATGTTTTGCGTTTTATATCCATTTGTGACCTATTTACTGACACTCTCTCGAAGTTTTCTTCAGCCTCTCTCTGCTTCCTGTCTCATGCGTTCCCTCGCATTTTCCTCAGCACACTGTTGTAGAACATTGCCACCAAGCAGGTTAGTTTAGTGGTAACACCATAGACTTGTATTTAGGAGGTGCTGAGTTCAAATCTCGACTGAGGCGCCGGCTATTCTAACTGAAGATTTTCCTCAGTCCTTCCAGGCAGTTACCATGATCGTACCTCGATTGGCCGTGCCATTGCTCAGGCGGTTAGTCGCCGGCTTCCCACCGCAGCGATCCCAGTTCGACCCCAGGTCAGGTCATGTGGAATTTATGGTTAACAAAGTGGAAGTGGGGCAGGTTTTCTCCGAGTATTTCGGTTTCCCGTGCCAATTATCATTTCACCGACTGCCCCACATTCATCAGCTATCATCCGGGGCTGGTACAATAGGTCACTTAGTGGCCCACGTACTAAGTGGACTCAGTCTCACCCCACCCCAAGAACTACCTCGATTAGGATAAGACGGGTTTCTTCCAGATCCTTTCCAATTCCTCAATCATCCTACCGTTCGACGCCGTATAGTCTAAGCTACTGACAAATTTTCTTAAGGTGAAATACTAATTTCCACAGCCATAAAGGCAGCTAGTAAAATTTCATGAGATTTGACTTTCTCATAGCGGTGGCTAGTAAAAATATAATCTGTGATAAGACGCCATGTAGTTTGGTAGACGGACCAACACGTCCCTCCCGGAACTTTGGTGCGTCAGGTAGCGTCACAACCCAGAGGACATTCGTGAGGAAAAATAATGTATTTGTATACTTTAATTTGTATGTTTTAGGACACGCTGTTAATGGGTATATGGGGCTCCTTTCCCGAAGGTAAAGTTGCAGTGGCGTGAAGCTGACAACGGAACTTAAGGCCGGGATTTGATTCCGGGCAGCGACAGGAGATTTTTCTGTACTTCATAGCGACCAGACCGGTCCACCCAGCGTCCTATCAAAGGGGTACCTGGGGCTGTTTCCTCGACGGTAAAGCGGCATGGTGTGAGGCTGACCACACCTCCATCTGGTGTCGAGGTTAAGAATGACGGAACTATACCTCCACTTCCTTAAGCGTCTTCATGGCCTAGTGCTTAATTAAGCACAGGGACAACTTTTAAATTTTTGGAGATGGTAAAACGCATATGTAAGGTAAATTGATTTGAATTATGTACACTAATTAGGGCTATGTTTTGTTGCAAGATCAAAAGTAAGTTTGTATGTTTAAATCATTAGTTGTGAACATGAATGACTTCGAACTAAACAGCAGAAGGAGAGCTACTGCGAGAAATACGGCCTGGAAACAGCGCCATGTTTGAGTCACATATGCGGGTACCTGAGACTGATACCTACGTGTGTCGTAACATTGCGTCATTCACAGAGGATGAGAGTGCACGTAGGAGAATGAGCTGTTGTTTAATCGCAAGGACGGATGGCATATGTTGAAGCTGCTGCTCAGCGTCGACGTGTGACGAATTCAACATAGCAAGAATAACGAAGGTATTTTATGTCTGTATTTCTTTCTTAAGGGGCAGGCGGTAGCGTAGTTGGTTGAGGCACTATGTTACAAGCCGGAATGTCGCGGGATCGAATCCTGATGAGGTCATTGGATTTTCTTCAATTTACATAATCCTTCCAGCTGCACTATGGCCCTTGGGTCGACTCAGCCTCTAACAGAAATGAGTATCAGGAATATTCTTGGAATATTTTGGGGGCTAAAGGGCGGCCGGCTCGTAGGGCTGACAACCTTGCCGCCATCTATGAGCCGATTGTCTAGAAAATGTGGGAACCTCAACATCTCACAACCCTATGGGCCTCCACGGCCTGTTACAGGGATACCTTTACATTTTTTTTATTTCTTTCTTAATATTTATGTTGCTGTTTAGTTAAATGCATACTTCACTGACTTCATGGAGTAGAATTCTCCCTGAGAACCCAACAGTTGTCCAGCCACTCAAGAAATTACCCGCACTATATTGAACCCGAATGTTCATTACCATATTCACGAGAGCCTGCCACTGGTCCTTATCTTGAGCGAGATGAATCCAGACTACCAAAGCATCTACTAGATATAACACATAAATGGTCTTCTAAAGGAAAGAGAACTTGAGTCGTGGGTTCGAACGGGCGAGGTCCAGCACCAATTTACTGCTATGTTATGCAAGTCTTTTAAATGGCCAGTCGCGAGCGGTCGCGAGCACTCCATTGCAACTTGCCAACACGCTAGAAACGAAAACACATTTGTAATCAGCCCTGCTTGTTACGTCACCAAAGACTTTTCGTGGAAGTGGCTGACAACACAACGGAGTGACTCACTGTAACTACGATAACATACTATACATGCGCGCGCATGCGTGTGTGTGTGCGATTGTATGTTTATCGTAATACAGTGGTATCAAACTGTGGGGCGCGACACCCGGGGAAGGTATTAAAGAGAATGTTTAAGCTGAGGCATGAGGTGTTCTGTTTTTTAAATGTGGAAAATCACTCACTGGCAGACAGTTTCAGCAACAAGGATTTTTTATTGAAAATGGCTTACCTCACAGATATATTTGAGAAACTAAATATCCTCAACACTTCACTTCAAGGGAATGAGGCAACTGTACTTTCTTGGAATGACAAAGTGAAGGCATTCATGAGAAAATTAGAGCTCTGGAGAAACAGTATGGAAAGTGACATGCTAGACATGTTCCCTACTCTGGTGTCAATGGTAGAAGACACTGATAATCCAGTGCTTTCAATGGACATAAAAAGCTGCCTACTTGATCATCTCATAAAGTTGAAAGTTCATTTAGAAAAATACTTTTGCAATGATTTTGATAAATTTAATTGGATTACAAATCCATTCGAAAATGCTCCTGGGCCATCATCTCTGAAGGTAACTGAGCAAGAACAACTCATCGAGCTCACTAGCGATACTTCATTAAAAAGTAAATTTAAGGAATTGTCTTTGTTGGAGTTCTGGATACATATTGGCACGGAATTCCAAACTTTGAGCCAAAAAGCATTGAAAATCCTGATTCCTTTCGCAACAACTTACTTATGCGAGACAGGCCTTTCTGCTTTGGCAGCTATAAAGTCAAAGTATCGTTCAAGGCTAACGTTTTGATAAACTTTGTTCTCAAAAGCAGGCCCATCCATCACACTGAAGTTTTACATTTAAATGTTTGATTTTGTTTGCAGAAAAAAAATTAAATACTTGTTAGTTAAATATCGTTTCATTTCAATGCATATTTTGGTTAATTGCAAGTGTTAAAACTAATGTTTATTGTAGGACTAATATTGTGATACTTTAATTTTAAATAAGAAAACTGCCAAATAGTATGTAGAATAACACAAAATAAACTGAATGAAACTTCAAACATACCATGACTTCTATTTTGATAAAAAGAAACAAGCTGGGGGCCTGAGAGTATTTTCTCTTCTCAGGGGGGGCTCAGAGGTAAAAAGTCTGAGAACCACTATCGTAATGGATGATTATTACCAGGGCCCGGATTTTGATGACCTAAAAATATTTTAAAAATGACCGAATAATCCAGTAAAATGACCTATAAATGACCGAAAAAAATCCAGAAAAATTACCTAAATGTATCATGCCATGGAAAATCTACTAATTGTTTTAAAATGTATTTCTTTATTAACACTGTGAATTCAACGTTACTCTTTTAAGTTCGTCCTAGTTTTTATGTTGAAAATTAAGCAATATATGATTGACTTTGAAGCTAAATGTTTTAATACAATTTTTTACACCGCGTTGGAACGCTTATCAAGTGTACATATACGGTATATATTCCAGTATTTAAGTGCCGCCTCATTCAGAGTTGCAATAGATGACAGTCAACATGCGGAGATTCTCGAAAGTGAGAGAGCGCCTATTGTCCGACAGCACATTCTTGTACTTGGAGAAACTGCTTTCCACATCTGCAGACACAATGGGAGCGTACTTGAAGTGTACCAAATCACTAGCAGTAAGTTCCCCTTCAATACTGAAAATGCTGAAGGACTCTCCTGTCAGAATTCGAGAAATGCTGCATAATGGTTCATAACCTGAGTTGTTATCTAGAACATGTTTCATTTTTCTTGACACCGTTTTACCAATGTCCCATGACACTTTCTCCAAATCACTGGATTTTTCTTTTTTTCGCGAGAGCGAACGAATTTTCCAGCGTTGCTCCTTTCTCCTGTAAGCATTTGATTCCTTCCGTCAAGGAACTGAAATTTGCCAGCTGTCCTTCCATTTCGCTGCACGAGAACTGTTCCTGAGCAGCTTCAATTGCTCTCGCATCTTCTGTCTTCATTGAATATACAGTGTTTTTCACTGCCTAAAAATGATGTCAATAGTAAACTGTAGCATCAATCCACGTTTCCCACCTTGTGATGACGGGTTCCGGGGGCAGTGGAACACCAGGAGCAATAGATTTCACTTGTACGTGTATTTTACGAGCTGGAGCCTTGACGAAAATCTTTATTGACTTTATTGACTTGCCTGCTTTTAAAATATATGGGGCTGCATCGGTCACAGAAAGCAAGACGACGACGTGACGTATACACTCTGGCCACGGTAAAAACATCGACCTGTCAAAGAGTTTACAAGTTGTGGAATTATTAACGGATTCTAGCACCTCACTTGTAAGCAGAAACACTTTGCCTGGTCCATTAATTTCCAAGGTTCAATTTGCCACGTAGCGAACCTCCGTATCGCAGGTCTCATCAATAGAAACGAAAATCTTCTTCCCCAAACTTTATTCCTAATCATTTCCAGGATATTGTTGGGGCACTAGGAAAGGTAGTTCTTCATGAGTGTGGATTCATCCGGGATAGAACGACCACAATTCAGTCCCAGATAATTTTTCAGTTTTTCATTGTTCAGAGCCCAAAACGGAATATTTGTGGGCACCAGAGCATCACACAGATATGTGAAGAAATCCGATGACTTATTTCCGCCTTCAGATGAACACTGTTGCAGTAACATTTGCACAGCTTTCTTTTTGTTCGAAGTTTGCACTGCCCGTATATGCTTGTTGCGGCCGATATGTTGTACCGTGAAATATTTCTCTGTCGCTAACTTTGTGTCACACATCTTACAGTATAAAATATTACAGTCAGCTGAAAATACGCATATCATCTCCAAATTCAGCTACAGTCTGCTTTAAATGACACGATTTAGATGGCTTTGCTTTAGGCATCGCGATAAAATGAATCACTCTAGCGCAACACAGAACTGAACTTTTCACACTGAGAACCTTTCGTGAACTGTATCTTTGTCTGTACGGTTAAGGGTGAGAAACTAAAGACAGACGGAGTTTTGTTGCGCAACAATATGTCATAAAAAGCAAGGGATTCCGACTAGAAATATTTGTAACTAAGCAAATTCCTTTGTACAGAACTTGGAAAGGACCGCAGTGTGAGTGACCGCTGTCGTGCCCTGCTGCCAGCTAAAAATGTTTTATGATGTGTAATGTTAGCACTTTCCGCAAAACGAACGGAATGGACGGGGCATTATTACAACTTAATATTGCATACTGTGGTAGCAGGTATTTGTGGTGCAGCTGCAGGTTGCCTTTGTAGAGGCAGGAGAAAGAGAACACTTTACTTGCATATTATTCACATTTCTGAAAACATATGAAGAAAAAATCCCTAAAATGGCTAAAATGAAAAAAAAAAATACATTTAAAAGTCCAAAAATTTACGAAAAATTACCCCAAATCTTAAAAATGACCTAAAAACTTAAAAATGACCTATAAAAGTTACATATCTGCAACCAGTAGCTCATCTCCGGGATTTATATATTTACGGGCATCGAATAGGATACAAGGAAAAAAAGATGACATGACATCAAAATCCGGGCCCTGGTTATTACGAATATCAGAGATAGTCATTATTTCCGCAGCAAGGCTTTCACTGTCCCAGAACTGCACGTGCTGAACAACAGATATTTTGCAATAAACATTCGGATTCGTTTTTATTTATTCTGTGTTTATTTAATCACGATTTCAATAGCTCCTGTTTTATAGTATCGAGTGACAGGAGCAATAGTAATCAGTTAGAAACTTGAGTTACTATTTGGAGGGATTGAAGAAAATCACGACAAATCTAGATCGGGAAAGCCGGTCTGCAGAACCAGAACCAAAACAGAGCTCAATTATTTGTTATAAAAATATATCATTCGCTTTAAACTATGTACTGTACATGGCAAGGAGCCGGGATAGCGCAGTCGGTATAGCGACTGGCTACTGGCTACTGGCTGGACGTGAGGAGCCGGGATAGCGCAGTCAGTATAGTGACTGGCTACGGGCTGGACGTGAGGAGCCGGGATAGCGCAGTCGGTATAGCAACTGGCTACGGGCTGGACGTGAGAAGCCGGGATAGCGCAGTCGGTATAGTGACTGGCTACGGGCTGGACGTGAGGAGCCGGGATAGCGCAGTCGGTGTAGNGACCGGCTACGGGCTGAAAGTGAGGAGCCGGGAAGGCACAGTCGGTATAGCGACTGGCTACGGGCTGAACGACCGAGAGGTTGGAGTTCGAGTCCCTCTATTGTCAAGAATTTTCCCTTCTCCAAGTCGTCCAGACCGGCTCTGCAGTCCAGCCAACCTCCTATCCAATGGGTATCCCCGTGGGTAAAGAGGCCGGGGCGTGAAGCTGATCACTCACCCCCAGCTAGTGCCAGGGTCAAGAAAACTTGGATCTATACATCCACTCCCCATACGCCTTTATGGTGTACTGCTTAATTAGTTAAGCACCGGGACTCTACCTTTTACTGTATATGGTATTCTACATTAGTAGTTTCTTTGGTCTCTTATCCCCTTCTTTCTCATTATATATTATTTATTATACTGCAATTGGGTTTTAGCCCGTTGGCAGTAGTACACAATAGGACAGAACAGACAAGTAACACACATTACACTAAGTGACAACACGTTCAAACAAAACACAATACACAAAACACAACAATAAGGACATCCTACCACAATGAATACAAACCAAATACGATTAACAACTACAACAATTACAGAGAAATACAAACAACTGCAACAAATACAACAACAATTACAGAGAGAGAGAAAAAATATACAACACCCAAAACACAAACAAAAGGAAACCAACAGTCATGGATGCGTAATGTCATTTACTTCACTTCACTTCACTTCACTTCACTTCACTTCACTTCACTTCACTTCACTTCACTGCAATTTTTTTTTTTTTAATTATTTCCACCCCAACTTCACTTCGCCTCATTTATCACTTTCCTAACCCTTTGCCTAAAATTGCTTGGTTTACAGGACAGAGTACCTAAAGCATCTGCAGGTAGTTGGTTCCAGAGCTGTATGGTCCTATTTACAAAGGAGTATTTCCCGATATCTGTCCGTTGCTTTCTACTCCTAATTTTCTTGCCATGATCACCCCTGCTCAGATAGCATGGTGTTTCTAATCTGTCACCTATAGCCTTCCAAGCCCGTTCTCCCGTGTATGCTTTGAAGAGAGCACATATGCGAGCTATCTTTCTGCGCTTTGTCAAGGTTTCCCAGTTCGATTCGTTCCTATGGTGTGCAAATTTAGCCGCTTTCTTTTGCACCCGGTCTAACGCATTTATCTGTCCCTCCCTGTAAGGATCCCAGCACGCCGCCCCATATTCCAGAATCGGACGCACTAAAGATGTGTATGCTAGACTTTTAGTTTTGCTATTTCCCTTTTTTAGAATACGCATTGTAAAATGAAGTGCCTTCCAGGCTCTTTTCACAGTGTAATTAACTTGATCAGACCAGCTTAGGTCGCTGCGTAAAATTATTCCCAGATATTTACAGCTGCTCGCTTCTGGGATTACTGTGCCCCCTAGCGAATAATTTAGTGGCTCCGTTACTCGAGCCCTCGTGAAACAAACTGCCTTACTTTTAGTTGGATTAATTTTCATCTCATTTTCAACCGCCCATTTCCCAAGTCTGTTCAGATCTATCTGCAACTTTTCCTTATCATTATTATTTTTAATTTTCCTATATATTATACAGTCATCCGCGAATAGCCTAATAGTTGACTCAATATTTCTCCAAATATCATTGACGTAGGCGAGGAACAGTAGTGGGCCCAGCACACTTCCTTGCGGTACTCCTGACGTTGTTCTGACTTCCTCCGATAGTTGCCCTCCTACTCTGACTCTCTGCGTACGGCCCAAAAGGAATTCCCTTATCCATATAACTACCCTTGAGTCCACTCCTGAGGCCGCAATTTTCGTAAGCAGACGATCATGACAAACTAAATCGAAGGCCTTCGAAAAATCTATTACAATTGTGTCTATTCTACTTCCGTTATCCAGTGAGTCTGCAATGTCTTGGTAGACCGTGATTACTTGACTTTCACATGAATATCCCGGCCTGAAGCCATGCTGACCCTCAAATAACCAATCATTTTTATCCCATATTTTCCTCAGGTACGATGCTATAACGTGTTCCATTTGCTTGCATACTACTGAGGTTAAACTGATGGGTCTATAGTTGGAGACCAGCGATCGATTACCTCCCTTGTAAACAGGAACCACTATGGCCTGTTTCCAATCACCTGGAATAGCGGCATTATTAATTGTCACATCCAGTAATCGCGCCAGGTATGGAATCATGGCTTCCCCACCCAGTTTTAGAATTTCACCAGAAATGCTGTCTGGCCCTACTGATTTGTTCTCACCTATTGCTGCTAACCTTTTCCTAATAATTTTCGTACTAACTGCGAAGGGTTCCCCTGAGATATCGTGCTGTATTTGCGAGATGCTACGCTCACTGCTGAATACGGAATAGTAATATAAGTTGAGGAAGTTAGCCTTTTCTATCGAATCAGTAACGAGTCGTCCATTAACATCTTTGATTGCAGGAATATTTTCCCTATTTCCTTTGCGTCTTTTTACATACTTATAGAACTCAGTCCAGCAGTTACCTTCATTTTTTAATACAGTCCTTAAAAATATCTCCTGCGCATTTTGCTTGGCTAATAACAACTGCTTGGATAATCGCTTCAGTTCCTCTCGATACTGCTGCCCTAATTTTCTTCTATTATATGCTTTTCTGACCTTTAATTTTAATTTTTTCACTTCCTTATTGTAGTAGTCAGGGTCTGAATTTTTTCTGCATATTCTATGTGGAATAAATCTTTCGATACACTGAAGTATTATGTTCTTGAAATTATTCCATACTTCCTCAACGCATCCACCATTGCTTGCCCATATTGCAAATTTATCCCGGAGAAAAGTTTGTAGACCTA
>NW_019735565.1:493275-507231 GCF_002891405.2 Cryptotermes secundus | reverse complement strand
AAAGAATGGGCTCGGGCTGCCAGTCTTTCTATAGCCCGCATATCCTCATTCGGAGCTCTGTAGATGCCTACAATTTCCCATGTACATTTAGGGTCTCTGCCTTTCACTTCAACTGCAATCATTTCGAAATCCTCGTCCACCCATAGTTCCACGCAAGCAATGTAATTCTTTACACAAATAAACACTCCAGCACCTCGAGTATTCCTATCTCTCCTGAAAGTTGTGTACTCCTCCCTAAAAACTTCGGCATTGCTAATTTCCTCTCTGAGTCATGACTCCGTACCTATTATAACATCGGGATTATATGTATAAATTAAATTCCAAAATTCTAAAGATTTATTAAGAATACTCCTGCAATTTACCTGAAGCAAAACCAAAGAATTGCTCTCTATCTTCTGTGCCCCTCCCGTAGCTACACAACCATCACTTATGTCTTCCTGTCCCCTTGTCGTCGCCCCGGTTAGCGTCGGATCCTCGGTAATCGTGTTCATGAACTTATTCTGGTTAAAAATGAACTAAAATGTGCCCTAAATTTGAGGTTCTCGTGGCGTAACTATGAAGGGACTACCATCATGCCCCATCTGAGGTTCTCACAGCGTTGGTCGTGAGTTCTGTTTTCTGGCACATAATTTCGTATACCTCGTTGAAAATCAGCTGATGTTTCGCAAGATTATGTCGCCTATATCTTCAGGGTCGGAAAATATGCCAAGCAAGAAACCACCATGAAGCACGTAACAAGCAGAACTCCCTTTTCCTTTCTCGCTTGCCTTATTCTTCGGCCGGCCGCGCCATAGCTCAAGCGGTTAGTCGCTGGCTTCCCACCGCGGCGGCCCGGGTTCGATCCCGGATCTGGTCAAGTGGGATTTGTAGTGGATAATGTGGCGCTCAGGCGGGTTTTCTCCGAGTACTTCGGTTTCCCCTGCAAATCTTCATTCCACCAAATTCTCCATCATCATAATCACCCGGGACAGGCTACAATAGGCCAATCAGTGGCCGCCGTTTCGAGTGGACTCAGTTGGACTCCACCCCCACTAAGCGAAGAGAATATTCTTCGGCCATTAAAACTGAGGCGACATCTCCCTCCTAGATGTCGATGGGCTTTCAACATGGCGTTATATCCCAGAAGACAGAAACTGTTTGTAAATTGGTTTAACTGAAAAGTACATCGAATCACAAGCGTTACGAATGCGAACGGTATTACGCGAACATTCTTGACTGAAGGCAGCATGAAGATATTGGGTTTATTTGCTGTACGAACGGGGTACGTCACTCGAAGATCGTCCCAAGAATGGCTCAGAATGCGTCCTATAAAAGGGGAATAATTTTTCTCGTTAGACGAAAGTTCCTCAAAAAGCCCGTGACAATGTAACGGGATAAACTAATAATAAGAAATAAAAGCTGTGACGTCACAACAATTATTGGATTTGAGGTTCTCAGAACGATGAATTTCTGGATTGATAAGCCGTGTAATCTGGTAGAAATCATCCGAAGTTTCTCCGAAAAGTAGGTGGATTTATAGCTAACAACACAGCGTTACGACCCAAAAAGATAGCATTCGTCAAAATAATTAATCCCTCTCTCCCAGGCCCTACAGCCCTCCGGACCTTGGCAGCTTTTTCGGTTTCCTAATCCTATATACAATCGGTAGGACTCCTTGAATGGAGGATCAGCCCTTCGCAAGACCGCTGTCTACACACAGAACATCACAAAAACAGAACAAACACACACAGACATCCACATACTCTCCAATTCATCATTTGTTATCATTAATCATTCTACACTATTTAGTCTGTTACAGACAGCGACGTTAAATAAATTACGTCGTAGATAGTGATTCTGATGTTGAATCTCTGTTATTTTATTCAGGCTCATGTGAACAGAGGCTGACCAGACGTGCACATAGCGAAGCCATTCAAACACGTTCAGTTACCCTTCTGTAATTATCACGAAAACCGTGAGACTTGGCTGAAATATGTACTGAACATAAAATACGTCACTACATTTTCTCTACATATTTCATTCCAAACATCTTTCACTCCAGTAAATATTTAAGAAGTTACTAGGTGTAGAGAGGCTGTAAATCTATTTAGGTTCCTGCTGTCACCGTACAGTCTGACAGGGACCTGCAACAGTGTGCAGAACTGCACTTTTCGTGACTGTACAGGAACATTTTTTAGCTTACTGTAGGTGTAGAGAGGCTGTAAAGCTATTTAGGTTCCTGCTGTCACCGTACAGTCTGACAGGGACCTGCAACAGTGTGCAGAACTGCACTTTTCGTGACTGTACAGGAACATTTTTTAGCTTACTGTAGGTGTAGAGAGGCTGTAAAGCTATTTAGGTTCCTGCTGTCACCGTACATACAGTCTGATAGGTACCTGAAACAGATGTAAGGCTATGTAGTCTGGTATTTGCCGACGTTCCTCCTGACAAACTAAACGGCGTCATATCTGAGACGTCAGCAATGTTCATAGTCACCACCATGAGGACCTCACTCATGGAACTGAGCCCTTCTTGAGAAGTTGCCAATTGTGCAGCTACTCAAGAACTTCCCAGCATTTTATGGAACCTGAAGGTTCATTACCGTGTTCACAAGAGTCCTTCACTGGTCCCTATCCTGAACCGGATCATTCCAATTCATACCATCCCATCCTATCTCTCTAAGAACCATTTTAATATTGTCCACCCACCTACGTCTTGGTCTTCCCAGTGGACATGAGGACAGTTGTATGTCAGTTAGCTTTTTCTCAATAAAGCATTATGTGACGTCTAAGTGAGTTGAATGTTTAAAATCTGGAATACTTTAATTTGCAGGAATCACGAAATGTCAAGTGAGAACATGGCGTCCCTGTCACTGGAAGACGGTAGAAGCATTGTAAACCTGCTGGAGTGTCCAGTGTGCCTGAGTACAATGAAGCCCCCAATATTCCAGTGTCAGAATGGGCACAGCGTCTGCAGTGAGTGCAAACCAGGACTGCAGAAGTGTCCTACATGCAGGGGGGCTTTGATCGACACCAGGAACCTACTCGCGGAAGAACTTGCATATAAAGTAATATACCCTTGCAAAAACACGGTCCGCGGATGTTGTGAGAAAGTGTCCCTTGAGGACATGAAGAAGCACGAGACTGCTTGTCCACACAGGAAGTATGAGTGCCTTGTGGCCAAGGAGAATGGCTGTGCCTGGACCGGATGTCGCTCAGACATACTGCGTCATATGGAGGAAAAGCATGATAAATACATATACAGATCAGATCTTTGTTCATTCAAATATGAGGAGTTTAATTTCCTTCAAGAATGTAAATTTTCGTGCATATTTTCTTCTTGTGGGGAGATATTCTGGTTCAGATCTAAACGTGATCCTGAAAAAAGGAAACTCTATGAAGTAGTCCAGTACATAGGACCAAAAGAAAATGCTTCTAAATATGCATACGAGCATAGGTTGGTGTCACCATCTGGTGACCAGAAGTTGACTTTCATTAATGTTGTAAAAAGTGACACAGATGAGCTTAAGAACATATATGAAATGCGAAAATGTTTCATAATAGATTATGACACGTTAGAGATATTTACACAAAATGGCAAAACATTTGAATACAAAATTAAGATGTGCAGACAAAAATGACAATAGCGATCATGTTTAATCATCATTTTAGAAATCATAAAAGGTTTGTTTAGCAGAAAAATTTTAAAACTTGTTGTATATTACACAGATATCAGTGCGTTTTTAGATATAGTCCATCTGCTCTACGAACCAGGGTACGTCATACCTCGCGCTGGCAACCTTACGGAAGAAAATTTCTGTGCAAGTATGTTTGAATTTCCCATTGGCTATGAATACAGGATGTATGTTGAAAACAGAATGTCGCGCAACTTTATGAAAATGATGCAACGATCTGCGTCACTAACTGACGATGACGCGCCCTCGTTCCTATAGCAGATTGAGTATATCATTGTGTATTTACGAGTATATCCTCAACGAAAATATATACATATTGCCAATTTAGGAACTGTACACAAAGCAAATTTAACCCCATGCCAGCAAGTCTATGCTTCCAAAATTGAGTGCCATAAACTAGGATGTTATTCATGAGTGCAAAGCAATTAGGGAAATGTGACGCCGCCGGTCACGGTAGCCGAGAGGTCTAAGGCATGCACTGTCTTCACTCGCTCGGAAGCCGGGATCATGGGTTCGAATCCCACTCAGGGCATGGATGTTTGTGTGCGTTTTTCTGTGTTTGTCTACAGGTAGAGGCCTTGCGACGAGCTGATCACTCGCCCAAGGAGTCCTACCGTATGTGTAAGATCTAGAAAAACCGAAGTGAACGGAGAAGTTCATGGAGGTAGGCCTAGGCCCACTGGGGCTGTAGTGCCAAGGAAAAAAAAATGTGACACCACAACATCTCCAAGTTTTTATGAATGCTACAGCCTCCATTGCGAACTTCCTTATAAATATAAGAAAACTAGCTTGTTACTAATAATACAAATTCCACCGTCAACGCAACTATAATTTATTAACTTATGTTTCACTACATGTTTCGACCCTTATGGGGTCATCCTCAGGTGTTGTGATTTATACATTTTCATTATTGAATTGTAAAGTGGGTATTCATATTTACATACACAAGCTTGAAATGACTACTTTCTATGTAAATTTATATTCTAACTGCTAGATGTTGATTTAAATACAAAATATATATGAAACTAAAAGTTAAAATTTAAAAATAATGAGGAAAGTCTAAAATACTGTCACGGGCCTCAAATCTATGCCACTCCGTGTATAAACTAATTGGCCCTTATGTTCATATACAGTTTCAGACCGTAAACGCACGGAAAGTGCTTCAGAATGCATCACAGTTTATTTATTTGCGGTCCATTTAATGAGACTGTGACTAGCAAAGGCCGTAGCGCCCAATGACTGACGAATAATGAACTGGAAAGTGTGCTGAACGAAATGGTCGTAGCCTACTTTGAACTACTATACCGACATTTACATGGAAGCACTGAGTAAAACCACGAAAACTTGGGATATTCGATATTCCGTCCGAAATTCCGATGATCGGACTGATATGTATGAACTGTCGTACAGATGCGAGTGTTTTTTTTTATGCTAGTGGGGTGGGACTAAGTCCCTTGTACTGCGGCCACTTCTGGATTATTGTACCAACCCCAGATGATAGGTGAGGGTGATTGTGGAACAATTGGTGGAACGAAGATTGGCAGGGAAACCGAAGTACTCGGAGAAAACCTGCCCCAGCGCCACTTTTTCTGGCACAAATCCCACTTGACCAGACCCGGGATCGAACCAGGGCCGCCGCGGTGGGAAGCCAGCGACCAACCGCTTGAGCTATGGCGCAGATGCGAGTCTAATGGAAGTGCCTGCGAACCCTGTTCTGATGACGTAACACCACTCACTATCTTATCAGCCAGGCGCAATGCTGTGGACTTCTCAACTGTGCTGACAGTGAATAGGATCACGTGATAGTATTCGCTCGTTTCTACGTACGGACTACTGTGGTAAGTCAGGAAGTAACATAATTTTCTGTCCAGGAATTCAAGATTTATAGCCAGGGAATATCAGATTTGTAAATAAACATCTCTGTAAGTATACCAGTGTTTCAAGAGGAACAGCAGGACTGAAGGAAAGTAGGGATATCCCCAGCCATACGTTTTGCTTTGTTAAGAATCGAACCAGAGGCAAGAGATTTTAATCTTCACCAAAGCTTCTAGAATGGCTATGGGGCTCACCCAATCTGCTATAAAATGGGCTCCGCGAAGTAAGGAGGCCAAAGTCAAGAATTAATGGAGCTTATGCCCACGTCTCCGTGGCGTTGTGCTTAATTAATCAAAAGGACAACTTTACTTTTACCTTATCTTCCACATACGTAATGAGCGCAGCGCGCTCTTGAAACTTTCCTTTCAAATTATCACATCTGCTCTTGAAACGTGTGTTAACAGGCCAACCTTTAGGGCAGGGGTCTCCAAACTTTTTGAACCGCGGGCCACATTAGGTAATTCAGCACTTTGAACGGGCCGGATAAAATGAGAAACTAATTACTCTAGGTATATGAGTTTTGTTGAAAGCACAGAATTTCCTAAACTAAATACAAAGTACGTGAGAATAAATTATCGTATATTAATGACAACAGACAGTAGCAGCAAATGCTCATATTTGCATCACAAATTATATTAAAACAATTAATGTGAATGATGGAACTCTTTTTTGCATTCTTAAAATCTGATTAAATTGAGGTTCAAATTTTGAAACGCTAATCACAAGTAATGACTTTAAATGTTCATTGGATAAATTTGCCCTGTATTTCGACTTGATGTACTTCATCTGGGAAAAAAGTTTGTTCACACAGATACGTCGTCCCAAAAATGGAGATAAATTTACAAGCAAATTTCTTTCAATTTGGAAACTGCTCAGAGTTCAGAAATTTATAAAATTCGATCAAATTTCCTTCCTTGTATTTGTCTTTAATATGATAATTTTCCTGAAGTTCAATAATTTCCATTTGAATCTGACATCTGCAGCATCACAGTCAAACGGATTTTGAAACAATCTAATTTCCTAATCACTGGAATCCAAATCAGCAAATCGCTTCCGAAATTGTTCTTTCAAATCTAAAATGACTAAATTTACAAACGAGGAAGGAAATTCTGCTTCACCCTTTTTATGCAACTCTGCACAGTATAGCATATGAACAAAGTTACAATTTTTCACTTGTCTTTCCAGAAGTATCAACTTTGCTCTGAATGCCTTGATAAGTGCAAATAAATCACAGATTAAGTTATTTTCACCCTGCAACTTTAAATTAAAATGGTTCATATGGTTCACCAGATCAGCAAAGAATGCTAATTTCCAAAGCCACTCGGTATCTGATAAAAGTGTTTCGTGATGGTTTTTTCGGTAAGAAATATATCAGTTTCATTCCTGAGCTGAAAGAAGCGCGAAAGAACCTTTCCACAGCTAAGCCATCGAACTGCAGTATAATATGTCAGGTCAATAAGCTCGGAATCACATCTACCAGTACTCACTGGAAAATTAGTTCAATTGGAGCATTTCTGCACAATTCTTTCGCGGGCCGGATAAAATCACATTGCGGGCCGCATGTGGTCCGCGGGCCGTAGTTTGGAGACCCTTGCTTTAGGGTAACACACTCTTAGTCCCTTGTTGGTGACACGGGTTAGATTACTTGTGGGGCCTCGGAAAGTAAAGTTTCATTTGACTAATCAACATGCGAGGGGCACGCAGTAGTGTGGTTGGTTGAGGCACTATGCTACAAGCCGGAAGATCGCGGGTTCAGTTCCCGATGAGGTCATTAGATTTTTTTAAATGACCTAATCCTTCCAGCCGCACTTTGGCCCTGGGGTCGACTCAGCCTTTAATTGAAATGAGTACCAGGAATCTTCCTGGTTGTAAAAGGCGGCTGGTGCGTGAGGCAGACCTCATCGCCACCTATGAGCCGATTGTCTAAGAAAGGTTCGAGCCTCGACGTCTCACAACCCAATGGGCCTCCACGGCTTGTTACAAGGATAGTTTAACCTTTTTAATGTTACATACGCTGATCACACTGGCCGCGCGGTCTAAGACATGAAATGTCTTCGTTCGCTCGAACACTGGGATCGTGGGTTCGAGTCCCACTCAAAATATGTATGTCTGCGTTTATTCTGTTTGTGTAATCCTGTGTAGGCAGCGGCCTTGCGATGGGCTGATCCCCCGTCCAAGGAACCCCACCGACTGTCTATGAATAAGAAACTGAAGTGAAACGAGGGTTTCACAGGTCCTGAAATTACCAGTAGCAATTGTACAGTAATATGGCGTCGAGCGAGGTAGGTTGCAGTCAAGCAAGAAGAAGAGACAGGGATACAAAAGATGATAGTCGTCTAAAGGTAAGTGTACAAGATCTGACTGGAGGGTTTGTGAAAATTCATTAAATTCTTCGATGAGGATAACCTGTAACCCGACTTGATATTGGAACCTTCCGAATACAAGCCCAAGCAATTACTGATCACCAGTCGGCAAATCAGATGCTTCTTGTTGAGCAGTTCTGTCTTCTGTGATATAAAATTACGCGTTTAAGTGAAAAGACACGGGGTTTGAATTCGTAAAGGTCTTTATTGGGCTTTTATAAACCGTAACTATAAGCAATTACAAAGCTATCGCTAATACACACATTTAACAATTCATTACAGCATGCAGTCGGTCTTCTTCTTATTTGTCTTTGGCCTCCTTGATAACAGCCTTCCAACTATCTCTGTCTTGTACCTTCTTCCATGAAGCTGTGAGTTTTAAACTATAAGATCCAAGCAATACATCATCCAGCCACCTTAATTTTGGTCTTCCTTCGTTTCTACTGCCTTCTGGCTGGGAGAAGGTTAATCTCTTGCAGAGCAAACTTTCATCCATCGTTCTGATATAGCCTAGCCACTTTAGTCTGTTTATTTTTATTGACTGAACTGTATTTTGTTCTTTGAATCGTTTACTAGCGTTTTGAAGAAAAATTCTGCCTGAATCTTCAGATATGAAGAGTAAACCAGTCAACCTGAAAGAAGCAAACAGTAAGCAGTAAACTTGTTGCAGACAACGCGACGTCACATCTCAGAAGGCGGTACTCAATGGATGCTGACTTGTTTAACAACGATCTATTAAATCTGAGAAAGTACACCGAAGACGTGGGTGTGGATCGGAGTATTTATACTAGAATCGATGTCAAAGACGAGGCATGGGAGGTTCTTGACTTCAGAATCGTACTGCAGGCGACGGGCCTTTGTGAACACGATAATGAAATTTCGGAAATTGCTGTGTAGTCCACCCGACTGTACTAGACTACACTGCGCCACACCTCAGAAAGCAGCCTCGTCGTAGTCACCTTCATGGGCCTTCCAGTTCCATAAGTAGGGGGGAAATTCTGGAGTACCTGAGCGGCTGTTACCTTCTTCATGGAGTTAGGTTCTGAGCATTATTTCTAACGGTATGCGTCATCGAATGNGAGAAACTCACGGAAGACAATGTTACGAAGTATCTTGGAGGCTTCAATTATAAGACGGGAAGTGGCTTTTCCTGTGTAATATTTCTAACAATCATTTTCCTTTTCGGCGAGGAGCTGAATAACTGAATGATAGGTGGCTTCTCAAGAAGAGTTGGGCTCCATGGAGTTACTTAGTTATAATTGGATTGCATTGGCCCTTTTGATGTACAATTACTTAATATGGAACTCCTTGCTTGTCGGCCGATCGAAGGAGAACTATACAATGAGTTAATTCCGTGTCTTTGTTTCGTGTTTTATTTTGCAGGTCCTGACAGTATCGACTGGTAACTCAGGTGCGAGTGATGGCAGTGTCCAATGGTGATATCTGCGTGTGGACCTGCACGCACTGTTCCCATGCATCCAACCCTTCGTGGTCAAATCACTGTGGCCAGTGCAGCCAGGCAAAGGACAACCAGCTTCCAGCAGGCAAACGAAGATGGATTTGCGACATCTGTACCATACTGAATCATGCTGCGGCCATGCTCTGCGATACTTGTGGAAGAGAAAAAACAAGAACAGCTCCTCTGGAATGTAACACCTTAAAGAAAGGACAATATTGGTCATGTAGCAAGTGCACCCTAAAAAATTCTATTCACCAGCGGAAGTGTAAGGCTTGTGAAACTGTAAGAGTTACTATAGAAGGTCCGAAATCGAATGGTACAATGCTATCACATGATGGTATTAAAGCTCGTCCTGATATACCAGTACATGTCACCGGTCAACGTGCAGTGGTTAATAAGAAGACAGCGACACCCAGAAATGAACAGAAATCGTGGCAATGCACTAAGTGTACATACAAGAACATTGAAACAGCGGATATTTGCAAGGTATGTAAAAATTCAAGAACTGATAGTTTCTCCGATCTAAGCTTCATAAGGGCTAAGAGTTCTACCCAACTCAAGGCCGCCACAGTCAAACACAAAAGCGAACTCCTGGATGTTCTGAGACTCATTGAAGAACAGAAAGCAACAGAGACGAGAGATTTTATCTTGACATACTGCATGTTGAATAATGAGCCTTTTGTAGACGACTCATTTCCACCAGCTCCAAAATCGCTTTACTACAAACCAAGCAAATACAATGAAACTAGTGTTTCAAAATGGCTTCGTCCAAATGAAATTAAAATGGACGGCGACTCCAGCCTAAACTGGGCTGTATTCCGAAACCCATCACCTTCTGATATAACACAAGGCATTCTAGGAAACTGCTGGTTCCTGAGCTCATTAGCTGTTCTGGCAGAGAGAGAGGACTTGGTGAAAAATGTTATAGTGACACGAGAAATATGTGAGCATGGGCTTTATCAGGTGCGGCTGTGCAAGGACGGAAACTGGACCACAATTCTCGTTGATGATCTTTTACCTTGTGACCAGTATGGACGACTAGTCTACTCTAAAGCTAAAAGAAAGCAGTTGTGGGTACCACTTATTGAGAAAGCTGCGGCAAAAATTCACGGTTGTTATGAAGCACTGGTGTCGGGTAGGGCAATTGAAGGACTGCGTATTTTGACAGGGGCACCATGTGAAACCATAAACTTACAGCCGCTGCCGGGTGAGGACCTAGACCATAACCTGACATGGGCTACGTTACTAAGTTCTCGTTCTGCTGGGTTCCTGATGGGTATATCCTGTGGTGGGTCTAATGTGAATATCAACAATGATGGATACAAATGCATGGGACTGAAACCTAACCATTCGTATTCTGTACTGGACGTCAAACATGAATATGGAAACCGTCTGCTAAGACTTCGTAATCCATGGGGACATTACTCGTGGAATGGTGACTGGTCAGATGATTCTGTGACCTGGACACCGCACTTAAGGAAACTGCTTTCACCTAACAGTTCTTCTGAAGGAATCTTCTGGATATCATTTGAAGATGTCCTCAGATATTTCGACACAATCGACATCTGCAAAGTAAGGTCACATTGGAATGAAGTACGTCTATCAGGAATGTTTCCTCCATTATCGTCGTCCAACCACTTGTCATGCGTACTCCTCACTGTTCTTGAGGCGACTGAGGTAGAGTTAACACTCTTCCAACAAGAAAACCGGATGTCAAAGAACTGTAGACTGAATCTGTGCTTAGCTGTGTATCGTGCTCCATCTTTCCCACTGTCCCATATTGGACATCTGATGGGGAACAGTAAAGGCCAGATGCAGAGTTGCGTTGGCTGTGAAACAATGCTTGAACCTGGACATTACATTGCCGTCTGCATGGCTTTTAACCACTGGGACATGTCAAGAGTAGAACCCAATCAACCTGCACCAGAATATGTCCTAGCAATCCATAGCTCCAAGCACCTTCTTGCCGAACAAGTGTCTGTTGAAAGATGCTTGATAGGTGATGCACTTATTGGTTTAGTGCTTGCCAAAGGACATAAACATAATGCTGTTGAAGGTGTGACGATATACTCTTTGACGAAGTGCTGGACTGGCTTGGTTATCGTGGTCGAAAATCGACACATGAATAAGTGGGTCCATGTCAAGATCGACTGTAGTGACAGTTGCAACTTGGTGTCAACTCGTGGAGTGTTCCTAACAGCAGATGCGGTTCCGCCACTGCATAGACAAGTGATTATAGTGCTCTCCCAGCTGAAGCACAACATGTCTGTGTTGTCAGACTTCAGCATGAAACATCGATTGGCAAGCTCCAGCACTCTTGGGGTCTGGGGAACTGGACGTAACTGTCCACCAATAGATGGTCACCTGCAGGGCCTACATGCACCTCGGCTGATAATATGACCAGGTTCATAATGAATCCTTAAACTTACATCTAACAAGCTTGTTTTTGCATTGAGCGTTAGTCAATTTGACACAACACTTGCTACAGTAAATTTATTTCCCCTATTGCCTATCACCAATTCCATGGCGCATCGCTGTCTGTTGAAACTAACTGGCAACCACAAAGACTACAATTAAGTCACACAAAGAAAGTGACTCATCTAGAGTCAAGGTCACTACCCTCTACTCTCCATACATCTTCATAGCGTGGTGCTTTATGAATTAGGCGAAGGGATAACTTTAACTTAAGGAAATTTTTTGTAGACTGGCAATAATAATCCACTGGAGCTAGGCATATATGATGCTTGTAAAATTAACAGTACTTCAATATATTTTGACCTAGTACTCTCTGTAACACAAGAATCTATTTTATATGATCTGTGTACAATTTTTGTAACACAGTCGATCCTTCAGAATGAAAAATAATTACCACTCAAATTACATATTTGATTCTAAAGGATTAACTAACTTAAAAGAACCATGTCCATAGTGCAGAATTCTTCTTGAGAAGACAATGGCCATTCTACTATTCAAGGAATTCTCTACCTTTTATGGAATCTTAAGGTTCACTGCTGTGTTCACAGGAGCCCAAAACTAGTCTCTGTCCCTGTGTCCCTGTGTTAACTAATTAAGCACTACATCATGAAGGCGTATGGGGGAGTGGGTGTATAGATCCACATTTTCTTGACCTCTGTTCTAGCTGGGGGTGAGTGGTCAGCTTCAAGCCCTGCCTGCTTTACCTCTAAGGAAAGAGCCCCCGGTACCCATTGGATAGGAGGTTGGATGGATGCCAGAGCCAGTCTGGATGATTAAGAGGAGAGGAAATTCTTGACCCCACCTGGACTCAAACTCCAACCTCTTGGTCATTCAGCCTGCAGCTAGTCGCTATACCAACTATGCTATCCCGGCTCAAAATAAATAAACAAATTTGTTTTAAAAAAAAGTTGACTACTATTGTGATAGGTGCTAGCTTCATGACATTTTTAATAAAATGCCGCAAAGCTTTAACCAACTGTCATTCCCTGTGAAGGAAATTATTCTATTTCTCCATCTGCTCTAGATCATTAATATTTATGTGACCCCTGGTTACAGCATTTCCAAATATAGGTCTGGATGATTGTTCTTAAACTGATTTCAGAAGCTGTTCACCAGTTTCTAAGGTAAAGGTAAAGCTATCCCTGTAACAGGCTGTGGAAGCTACCCACATTTTATAAGACAGTTGTCTCAGATTGTGGCAAGGTTGTCAACCTTACACACCAGCCGCCCTTTACCCGGAGGAAGACTCCTGATACTCACTTCTGTTAAGACACTGAGTAGACCCCAGGGTTGTAGTGCAGCTGGAAGGATTAGGTCAATTGAAAAATCCAGTGACCTCATCAGGAAATGAACCTGTGATCTCCAAGCTTGTAGAAACCAACTACACTAGCTGGAAGGATTAGGTCAACTGAAAAATCCAATGACCTCATCGGGACTCAAACCTGTGACCTTCTGGTTTGAAGCATAGTACCTTAATAAACTATGCTACCACGTGGCCCCTTTGTCAGATTGTACCCTAAGTAAAGATTTCACTTTAAATGCAATAACTCAGGTCACCTTCATTACTTTATTTTAAATAATGATCAATGTGTATGGATACTACTTTCTTAGGGGTTTGACTGTTTAACCAAGGACTACCAAATCACATGTACAAAGATAATCTCATGGCATGCATGGAAAAGCTGCACAGCTGAACAAGGATATGTTTCCAATTATCAATAGAACCTCCGTCGAGTGTAACAATATATATTCTTGTCACCATTTTCTCACATTTGCCTTACATGTTTCGGCTCACAAAGAGCCATCATCAGAGGCAACCACAACAAAAACATGGAAACACTTGCACTGCTCAACAATCACAATATACAGTTTTTTGTGGAAGATGTTACACGTATCGGAGCGTAAAACACAACAACATCCAGTACCCCGAGTGCGGGTATCCCATTTGCATTTAAAATATCACCCACAAAGCGGGTCGTTAATGTTAAAATTAAAGTTAAAACCGTCCAAGTAAAATATTCAGGTTCCTCTTAGTGGATAGTCCCAATGGGGGAGGCGTCAGCACGAGGTTGTGTGGGCTGCAAAGATATTGTATTACGTTAGGTTTTATC
>NW_019735565.1:454653-492814 GCF_002891405.2 Cryptotermes secundus | reverse complement strand
AGCCCACACAACCTCGTGCTGACGCCTCCCCCATTGGGACTATCCACTAAGAGGAACCTGAATATTTTACTTGGACGGTTTTAACTTTAATTTTAACATTAACGACCCGCTTTGTGGGTGATATTTTAAATGCAAATGGGATACCCGCACTCGGGGTACTGGATGTTGTTGTGTTTTACGCTCCGATACGTGTAACATCTTCCACAAAAAACTGTATATTGTGATTGTTGAGCAGTGCAAGTGTTTCCATGTTTTTGTTGTGGTTGCCTCTGATGATGGCTCTTTGTGAGCCGAAACATGTAAGGCAAATGTGAGAAAATGGTGACAAGAATATATATTGTTACACTCGACGGAGGTTCTATTGATAATTGGTGATTGATAGTGTAACGGACCAAAATGAAACAATTTAAAAAAAAAAAAAAAAAGGATATGTTTACTACTGCAACTGATGGCCACTGTACATTGATATTATTAACTGCGTAGTAAATCCTCTGATGCTCGGATAGTTCAGTCAGTACAGAGACTGGGCTATAGCTTGTATGTCTGAGGAATCTGGCTTCAATTTTTGGCAGGGGTAAGAAATTTTTCTCTGCTCCATAGTGTCCATGCCAGCACTGGGGCCCACACAGTATCAAACCAAATGATTACTGGAAGCTTATTTCCCAGGGCTAAAGCATCCAAGCCGTGAACCTAACCACTCACTTCCATCAAATTCCAAGATTTGGAATGCATGGAGCTATACCTCCACTTCCCCATGAATTCATGGAACAGAGCTTAATTAGGTGCAGGGACACCTTCACCTTTTATAATTATATACTGAAATTCTTAGAAGTTCATGATAATAGTATATTAATATAACAATTAACTTTCAGGGTATTTTCAATCATCTTATTTCTTATTTTAAAATGTTATTTTACAGACTGGATTCTGTCTCCCAAATGTTATTTTTAAATAAAATTAAGATGACTAATGACTATAAAATCAATCACTGTACTGAAATTTTTGTTTAAACACAAGCTTTTGTTTTGGCACTCACAGCAAAGGAGACAACACAATAGTGTTCCAGCACTCTCTCTCCCATGGTATGGAATTTGAGAGCTTGTCCTTCACTCTCATCTGTATAATGCTAGAATGAATGTCGTCAAGCAAAAAGAAGAGAAATTTGTAATACAGAATAATAATAACAGCAACCAAGAATCAGCCAGGACCCAGACAAACCTAAATAGTAGATGTTTCCCTATAGAGAACTTCAGCATGAAACACAGTGAAGATGCAGATGTATTCCTATGTAGGATTTGAGGTTCTCACAGCTGTGAGTGTGAAGAGTACTGCCTTGGGATGTGTTGCTATGTAATCTTGTTTACTACTGGACCACACAACATCGGGGCGCGCGGTAGCGTAGTGGGTTGAGGCACTATCCTACAAGTTGGAAGGTCGTGGGTTCAAGTCCCGATGAGGTCATTGGATTTTTCAATTGACCTAATCCTTCCAGCCGCACTATGGCCCTGGGGTCAACTCAGCCTCTAACAGAAATGAGTACCAGGAATTAATTAAATAATTTTCCTGGGGGGTACAGCGCGGCCGGCGCATAAGGCTGACAACCTTACCGCCATCTCTGAGCTGATTGTCTAGATAATGTGGGACCCTCAACGTCTCACAACCCTATGGGCCTTCACGGCCTGTTACAGGGATAGCTTTACTTACTTTTTACTTTACTTTACTACACAGCATCACATTCCAGCACACAGTACTTCTTAAAAGTGTTCTGAATAAGCACATAAGTATTTACTAAAAGAGCCGGGATAGTGCAGTTGATATAGCAACTGGCTACGGGCTGAATGCCCAAGGGGTAGGAGTTCAAGTTCCAGTGGGGGCAAGAATTTTCACTTCTCCAGGTCATCCAGACCAGCTCTGGGGTCCACCCATCCTCCTACTCAATGATACTGGGGGCTCTTTCCCCAGGGGTAAAGCGGCTGTGGGCACGAAGCTGACCACTCAGCTCCAACTAGTTCCAAGGTCAAGAAAATTTGGATCTATACATCCACTTCCTCATACATCTTCATGATGTAGTGCTTAAATAGTTAAGCACAGGGACAACAACCTTTTTTTTTACTACAAACAAACATGCGAATCATGACACAGTCCATGCTCAACCCCGTGATGCTGGCCATAGCTGTGCAACTTGACACGCTGCCTCATTCCCACACCTGACATCACCTGTCGCAGAGCAAGTATCAGGAAGGATCAGCTACAATAAGGTGAGGGTGACCAGTTGTGTTATTTAAACAGAATCTGCAAAAGACAATCAAAACTTTGTTAATACTTCAGGTGTAAATACATTTCATTTACATACATTAAACATAATTTAACAACAATAATGAATATTGGAACTCTCAAGAGGCCTACAATATGTTCCTTTATGTTACAACTGTCAGGTAAAAAAATGGACTATCACAACATATAAGAAAAAAAATATAAAAGATAAAATAACATACAGAAAGGTCACAAGACTTATTGCAACAATGCTAACATTTCACAACGGTTCATGTAGCAATGATATTCATTTTAAGAACAATTTTGGTCTTCAATATACTGTACCATGTTTATCAGTTAAAGTAGTTTTATAAACTTCGAAATAAAACCACACAGTCACTAATGGCAAGAATATTTTATGAGAGAAATTCTTTCATTTTATAATAAGCTTGACATGTCTGGATCATTCATATTTTGAATCTCTTCCAATTTCTTAAAGCATGCTACAACAGCTGAGTACTATAATTTCTAAAACATCTGATGAGCTGAAAAATATGTTCCGAACATCAACACGGCCATATATAATTCACCTTCTTACAACGTGAACACTCAGCTGCATACAATTCATGGCTCGATATGTATCCACTACAGAACTATATTTCACTTTCACTAATATTTTATTAGACACATCACACATTAATAAATCTGTTGCTATATAATAATTCTCTCACATATTTTACTATCAAACTAAAGCAACTATTCCAAGATCATCAATAAGCATTTATCTTTCATGTAAGATTTGAGGCTTTCACGGCGGTGACTATGAAGAAAGCAGTCTTCTGGGATTTGGCACCGTGTATATGTGGTGTTAACCGACGTTTCAGAGGGACGTATCGCCTCCATCTTCAGGGTAGAAGAAAAAATATAAGAAATCTGCAAGCGAAGAGACCGTGCTTTTACCGGTTCTCACAGTCTCTTCGCTTGCAGATTTCTTATATTTTTTCTTCTACCCTGATGATGGAGACGATACGTTCCTCCGAAACGTTGGTTAACACCACATATACACGGTGCCAAATCCCAGAAGACTGCTTTCTTCTTATTTATCTTTCATATCTGTCATAAATGCCACACTCAATCTTAAATACTACTTATAAACAATTTAAAAAAAAAGTGCAACATTATTTCAGTTAGCCTAGAATATGATTTTGAATGTAAACCAAAGCATGGAACAGCCCTCAATTTCACAAGCAAAATCAAATAAGATTGCAGTCTTCTGGGCTATGATACTGTATAGTTCTACATGTGGTTACTGATGTCTCAAAAGAATCTGCTATGTCCAAGTTTCTTTCAATGAATGCAGCAGGCCTTCTAAAGCACTGCTAAACAGAAAACTGCACACTGTCATAACCTTTATTCGACAATCATGAAAACCTTAGGCCTAAGCACAAGCCTGTAAATTAAAAACTGGCATGGAACAATTTGTACAGTATACGTCCATACGAAACTAAACACGACTTCCGTAACTCTTCTATCAATTTGGCAAGATTTTAATATAAAATTCCAAAACTGAATGCAGCCACAAAATCCATTCACATAAATATAAAAATGTGTTCCGATAATCACAAACCTAAAATATTTCCCTTCCGCATTATTCTCCTGATATTGGAATGTTAACTTGAAATGCCTTTGTGTCTGTGTGGGTGTCTGACGTTGCAAGTTCCAGATGCTGCCTCTGGTGCAAAGCCAAATGGTTTTTCTGAAAGAAAGCTTTACCACATTTGTCACAGGCATGGTGCCTAACATCACAGCTGCCACCACTGTGCCTTCTGTTATGCTGTGCTAGCCCATGCTTTTGGGCAAAACATTTGCCGCAGTCAGGGCAAACATGAGGTTTTGGTTTCGGCTGTGGCGGAGTTGATGGCACCATACCGCTGAGAGACGCAGAGGTTCCAACAGAACTCTGGTTCAACTTGCTCATGGCAGTTGGATGGAGTGGAGTTGGACACAGGAAGTGAGCTGCTGGTTGCTGGAATGCTGCTGCAAGACCGCATAAGTCCGCAACAAAGTTACGATCGCCAGCATGGAGACGGTAGTGTAGCGCAAGAGCCTCTCGATTTGGAAAACAATCACCACATTCCCTACGAAAAAGTACACAGAGAATGCAACCAACTTCAGACCATGTGTATTAATGTGAGTAAATACGTGGAAATATACAATGACTAGTGCTTACAGAAAGGAAGGGAACTCATGGCAGGTAGTTTCAATCTAATCAATGATCTAATGTGAACTGTTCCTTGAAAATGCTTGGATGTTAGAGAAGTCTCTGCTCCCAAGTTTCCGGTACCTTCCTTCTCTAGATGACATGATCTAACATGGTTACATACTGACTATGAGAATGATGCCAGGGGACCCAGCTACCTGCATACGAAGGACTTCTCATCTGCATGAATGTGGGAGTGCTCAACAAGTTCTGTTTTGCGTTGGAAAGTTTCACCACAGGGCTGACAGACAAATGGACGTTCCCCTTCCACGTGGAGTCGAGCATGAGCGAGGAGCGTTCGCTTCTGTAGGAACTCCTTGCCACATACATCACAGGAATGCGGTATGCGACCATGCAGGCGCCCATGGTTCACCAGCTCAAATTTGCGGGCAAAAGTGCTTCCACAGTCTGGACACACATATGGCTGCTGGCCACCGTGAAAGCGAGAATGGATCACAAGGTGCTCTTCACGTGAGAATGACTCCCCACATTCTTCACATACATGTGGACGTTCGCCTGAATGAAACTTTGCATGGGTGGCCAAATGGCGTTTCTGAGGAAATGTTCGCCCACATTCCCGACAAACAAATGGCCGATCCCGACTATGAACTCGAGCATGAGTCACAAGATGATGTTTCAAAGTAAATGACTTCTTACATTCTGGGCACTGATATGGCCGCTGACTGCTGTGAAGCAGCAGGTGCGTACTCAGACAGTGCTTGTGTGCAAAGCTCTTGCCACACTCTGGACACACATGAGGTCGTTCACCAGTGTGAACTCGAGCATGTGTCACCAGATGATGTTTCAGCAGAAATGACTTTCCACACTCCTGACATGAAAAAGGACGCTCCTTGGCCACTCGATACTTCTGCCCTGTGTTAACCCCAGTATCAGCCAACTTCCCACTTGAGGTATTGTTTGTCTCTTGAGCATTATCCAAGCTTGCACCTGAATGTCTGTTCTTCTGCTGTGTATTATTTGTGCTATAATTGTTCTGAGCCCCTATATGAGAACTGTCAGATCCTACTAGGCTGTTGGAGACCGCGACTTTTTTCAGTAAAAATTCACTACATTCCTGTGCAGTTAACTGCAATGGTCCACATGGAGTCATGAAGTGTTTAGCAGCAGCAGCATGCTTTTCAGCACTAAACACCTGACCGCCGCTGGCACGAAACAGTGAGTTTGTTGATTCACAATTGCAACCTTTTTCACATGTAACATTAAATATATCGTTATGTTTTTTAGAATTACTGTGTGACTGATGTGCATTGTTTTGTTGCAGGCTGTCATTCATTAGAAACATAGTTGTACACATAAAATTATTATTCATGTTCTTATTAAAATTATTTGTTTGTATAAACGCAGTGGAATTTTGTTCCTTGTTTCCTACAGAATAAGCCTTTGTTTTATTTTGACTGTCAGTGTTTCCTCCGTGACAAACTGCTGTATCATTAATAGAGGACCCAAAAGTGTTCAAGTTGCACTGTGGGGTAATTCCCCAAGGACTGTTGCAAGATGATGTAGGTGCTGAAGCGGCACACATTGGGAAACTGGCAGCACTCTGAAACACATCGCGAAATAGAGAATCTTCCAGTTTGATTCTCTCCACGAGATGTTCTGACACAACTTTGAGAGAGTCAAAATGCATGGATGGATGGCTCCCCCATCCTACTGATGCTAACCCTGGTGTTCGGCGCCTGGAACGATATAAATAACATACTTCAATACATTACTCGTTTTTCGTTACATTACAGCTCGAATTTTTAAAGAATCAATAACACGGCACTGCTAGGCTTAGCAATAAAAAAATTATTCCTATCAAATTACTAACATTTATCTACAGTAACACCTACCATCCTGATAAATATTACACCGTGAATCTAACTTAACTGCTTCTATACTTCAGTACAATCAGAAAACATCAGTAAGAGCAATTCGGGATATTTTAAAGACATCAACAAATACTTGACAGTCAGCCATTTTCCTTTTACTTCTGTATATCGCCAACATATAAATCCCATAACCATTCAGGAATATTCACATATGTACTATGAAAGCCACTTCATAATTGTTAATAAAAACGCATTAAAATTCTTATAGAATAATAGATATTTTAAATATCCAATATTTAATTTATGATTTGATTTCAATGAATTGGAATAAAATATTAATCCAAACGTAATAATTCATTGAAGATATTCATGTTGGTATGACCGCATGGCAGCCAATGGCATAATTTAAAAATACCCCAAATAGCTTAATTTCATATGATAAAACCATATCGTTTCCAGTAATAATGTACATGGGTTCAGTTTAAAATTTAAACAAATTGTCTTACTCTACACCATCCAAAACCGTAACTGGTTCTTCTTTAATTACACATTCTGGCAGAGAAGTTGGAAATGGCACTTCTTGTGTGTAATGCATTCCATTACTTGACTTCTCATTAGAAACGTTTTTGTTCACTGTTTCTGCGGCTTTATGAAAACATGTATTATTATTCTCAGGGGGTGTCACTGTCACTTCTACTTCAAAACCTCTCTTTTCACTTGATATCGGGACGCTATTAGAATGAAGGTTATTATCTGGGGTTATCTTGCTGTCGGTAAGGGACTGTATTGAACTGACATCACCCGATTTCATAGGATACAAACTGTCAAAGTAGGATTCTAGCATTGTGTATTCCATCCCAACACTTCCTTTGCCGTCATAAACTTTTACCTGACTCCAAGGTGGGGCCCATTGCTCTGTTGATGTTTGCCCCATGTTGTTCATTGCTTTACATACATATCACATTAAAAAAAAATAACACTCCAGAGTTCACAGCACCATTTATATTCACCAACTGTACTCCAACATCTTTCATTAATGTAATTATATTTCTGAGGACCATGTTCAACGTTTTGGTCCAAGCCATAGTAGCGGGCTTCTTTTCATGTTATTTTTAATCGGGAAAATGTAATCCACTTTTTATGTCTTGAAACCAACACAGTGGAGCCATAAATTTAGAACACATGTTCGTCTTAGTGTTACAATACGGAAGTAATTGATATTATCAGAAAAACTTAAAATCCTGTCATATGTCAAATGCAAACTGACAGTCAATTTCCATCTATCGACATATGACAATCGATAGGCGGCCATTAAGAGTGGCCAACATGACATTCAAAATACTCCATATTATAGAATGAATTTCGTTCCGTGTTTAACATCATGAGTGGAAAGCTATTTCACTTTGTATTGTTCCAAATTATTAAGGCTGCTTAAGCAAACAATATAAATGAAAGAGACGAAGATGTAATCTAATTACTGCAATGGATATAAACAATTAACAATGTTGTTTGTACGTCTTTCCTTCGTGTTCCAAACACGCATCCGCTCATGCTACAACAGATCACATCATACCCCATCTTGCACAGGTTATGTGAACTTACAATTGGTCAAGACGGTCAAGACGTCATGAAAACCTGTGCAGAGATGGCAGCACACTTTGCTCTCTGAGGTGGAAGTCGTCCGTTACATCACAAACAACATTCCTATTTTTTTTTTAATTCGCTAAGGGGGGGGGATGGAGTCCAACTGGGTCCACTCGGCACGGAGTCCACTGATTGGCCTATTGTACCCCGGGTGATTATGATGATGGAGAATTTGGTGGAATTAAGATTGGCAGGGGAAACCGAAGTACTCGGAGAAAACCCGCCACTACGTCCACCACAAATCCCACATGATCGAACAAACCGCTTGAGCTATGGCGCGGCCAATTAGTTACTTACTTCCATTCAATGTAAGATGAGACACAGGCGGACGACGTCTGCGAGAAGCCAAGTCAAAGTCAAAGTGACATTGCGCCTGACGGTCAGTCAGCCAGTAAGTCTGGGTGTCGAGTCCCATATGGGGATCATGACCAGATAATTATTATAATAATTATCTGGTCACAAAAACAGGCAGTAACTGTCAACAATAATTATTGTTGACAGTTACTGCCTTGTTTTTGTGGGGCGCCCTCTCTGACGAGAGGATGAGTCTGTCTTTTTTATATGCTGCTGGCTCTTGCCAGTGCAGTCTTTCTCGGGTCCGAGTCCCTTGGAGTTCGAGGCCATATTTTACTGTCTCAGAATTGAGACTTCCCTTTTCGTCGCCTCCTACGACTCCCAGGATCACGGTGGAGGTATTCTCTATTGTTGTGTGTTTGCAATTTCGTTGCCTTGTAATAGAAACTCCTTGCCTATTGTTGGCCCCGCATTTGCCTTCGCGAGAACGTGTTTACCTAGCTGTTCCCTAGCAATGGCTATACATGCTACATTAATAATACGGGTTTTGAGGGTATGACCTGGTTTCATCTCGCTCAGGATATGGTCCCGCGGCAGCAGCTTGTGAATACAACAATTAAAAGCTGGGTTTCACAAAATGCCGTAAATTGCTTGACCAGCTGAGCGACAATTAGCTTCTCAAGTAGGACTGTGCTTCATATATTTGGTTAGCTTCAGAGAATATCAGATGCGAGTACCTCTTTTGCTTCAGTATCTTGCACCTCGCTTATAAATTATACAAGTTTTCGGACAGCGTTCCTGGCTATAGATCCAGAGGTCTCGGTTTCCATTCACAGCGCTACCAGGTTTTCTGAGAAGTAGTGTGTTTGGAAAGGGGTCCACTCAGCTACTTGAATAGAAAAGTAGCGGCTCCGGTCTAGAATCCCGAGATTAACAGCAGTGGGGATCCGATACGCCGACCACGCGACACCCTCTGTCGGCTAAAGTTGGCACTATCGTCACCGACAAGCGTCGGTCGCTCGGTCGGTATAGTTCGCTTGCGGACTGAAAGGGCACGGAGTTTTGAAAATTGTATCTTTCATGAGAATGCTATACATTAGCACAATGGCAGTAGTAGAGAGACTGCCACTTCTAGCGAACTTGGGACGGGGAGATATGAGTCCTTCTCGGGTTATCAACCATGTGAATTGATTAACTACGTTTCTGAGACCATCTCCGTCCCCATCATCAGGTTGTGAAGTTAAAATAGCCGATGTTAACGAAACTGGCTGTCGTTTTAGAACCATCAGTGTCTTCTAATGCGTTAAGGATATATGCCTCTGTATTTACCTGCAGAGCCGGTCACGGTAGCCGAGCGGTCTAAGGCATGTACTGTCTTCGCTCGCTTGGAAACCGGGATCGTGGGTTCGAATCCCACTCAGGGCATGGATGTTTAGTCTGCGTGTGTGCGTTTTTCTGTGTTTGTGTAAAGGTAGAGGACTTGCGACGAGCTGATCACCCGCCCAAGGAGTCCTACCGAATGAGTAAGATCTAGAAAAACCGAAGTGAACGGAGAAGTTCATGGAGGTAGGCCTAGGCTCACTGGGGCTGTAGTGCCAAGGAAAAAAAAATTACCTGCAGAAACTGACGAAATACGTTGAGTGCCCTGTACGTAAATTCGAAAGTTGTACGAAATCTGAGGAACATTTAAATTCTGAAGCGTGCTTACTTCTCGCTGAAGAATGAATGTATTTCCTACCCGCTTCGATCCCCAGCATGCTCATGGTGAAGATTTTGTTTGTTGTGGCATTACAGAGTTGCGACATCGATACGCGGATAACCAGAGGTAGGGGTTTCTAAATGGTCACATAAGAAATAGGTTTCCCAAAATTTTAGTCGCCACAGGACAACAGGGGTGAACAATTATTTATCTAGGAAACTTTTAGATCGATTTCCACCTAAAAGCAATCCTAGATTTTACACAAATAGGCCTATGTATTTTTAAGATACGCAGGCGTCACACAGATTTTACGCACAAATTATGGGCCTCTGTATGTGCTTCGTGTGATTGTGAGACTAAATAGCGATTATTTCCATTATCAGCATGAACCAACGGTTTTCATAGAGACACAAGAAGCGAGACAAGAACCGATTTGTTAAACACATATGAATTTCAGGCTTCAAGGGCTAATCGGCTGGAGCTGGAACCTGAGTCCGAGTTTTCTCCACAGCTAGAAATATGCAGAGGTGAAGGTAAAGTTGTCCATATGCTTAATTAATTCAGCACTATGCGTAAAGACATATGAGGGAGTGAAGGTATAGCTCCGTCATTCTTGACCTCAGCACTAGATGGATGTGAGTGATCAGCTTCATGCCACGGCAGCTTTAACCGCGGCTAAAGAGTCCCCGGTATCCACTGAATATGAGGCTGAGTCTCCCAGAGGTTGGCTTGACGCTGTGGAGTAAAGAGAAATTTCTTACCTCTGCTGGGAGTCGAACCCTGGCCGTCCAGCCTGTAGTCCATTTGTATACCAAGCCATGCCAGTTTCCCTATTCCCATGAAGAGTGAAAATTTCTCTAGGTCAGGGTCATTGCATACCCCTGATATAGAGACGGAAAAGAGGGAGGAACCCTCTTCAAGGGCCTACATATCTGGTTCACGGTTCAATGGGTCAGACAAGGCCTTATCCCCCCCAAATATTTTTCGAATAGAGAAAAGAAAGGGTCATAAATAAGTGTGCAAAAACTATTCGCCATCTGTGATGCTGTTAGCTCAATAAATACGTCCCACCATTACACTTTCATAGAATTTGGCTAAGGAAAAGGGGGGCTATTTGAAATCACGATCGTCATGATGTATATATGATACGGTTTTCGGGAAAGGGGTAGCAATGTTTTGGGTATAAGACATTTTTCTAACGGCTCGCCTGTTATAAAATTATATTAACCTTTGTCCTTGGGCAGTCAGATTTCTTAACGGAAATAAGCTGATGGCTGTTTGGAACTAAATTTTAAAAGTGTATTAGTCCGCGTATGATATACTTAAGTTACGATAAAAAAAAACTGTGGCATTCTCGTATAGCTCAATAAGGCTAAGGTACTAAAGGTAAAAAGGTAATATTGTCCCTGTGCGTAATTTATTAAGCAGAATGACATGAAATACATATATTATGTTTCTGAACATTATCTATCTACGGAGATAAAGGCTAGCTCTATCGACTGGACCCAAATGAGAAGGTTTTACCTGAAGACGGAGACAGAATCTAGTCTCTCAAACGTTGTTTTGAAAAATAAACAGGACGGTTTTTAGATAAAGACAATACGATGGATAATGTCCAGAAACATAATATTTGTACTAATGTACCATCGTCACAAACTTTTAGATATGTGAGATGTCGTTGTGTGTAGAGACAACCACTTATAACACTTATATAAAGTAAAGTAAAGGTATCCCTGTAACAGGCCATGGAGGCCCATAGGGTTGTGAAATGTTGAGGTTCCCACATTTTCTAGACAATCGGCTCATAGATGGCGGCAATGTTGTCAGCCCTACGCGCCGGCCGTCCTTAACCCCTAAGAATATTCCAAGAATATTCTTGGTACTTATTTATGTTAAAAGTTGAGTCGACCCCAGGGCCATAGTGCGGCTGGAAGGATCAGGTCAATTGAAAAAGTCCAATGACCTCATCAGGACTTGAACCCGCGACCTTCCGGCTTGTAGCATAGTGCCTCAACAAACTACGCTACCGCGTTCCCATTACACTGTTATATAAAAATATATTGTAGTTGCACAGAATATTCAGACGAACTTGAAGAATTGTAGATCGCTGGCTGAAGACTGACTGCCTCTGTGGTCTAGTGGCCAAAGTTCCTGGCTACAGATCCAGGGGTTCCGGGTTCGATTAGTGGTTCTGGAACGGGGTCCATTCAGCCTCGTGAGCATAATTGAGGAGCTATTTCAAGGAAATAACGGCTCCGGTCTAGAAAATCGAGATTAACGGCCTTGGGGATCCGTTGCGCTGACCACGTGACACCTTCTATCAGCAAAAGCTGGTACTAACTTCGCCGACAAGCGGCGGTCGCTTGGTCGATATAGTTGACTTGCGGACTACAGGCCACGGATTTCTTATATATTGCGGCTGTTTTCGTGTTCCACTGGGTGTGGCGCTCGCTAAGTTATGTGTACGTAGTGTTGCTTTGTGTTCCTGGAGATACTGAAGAAAAGTGCTAGGAACTTCAGGCAATTTAACTGTCTTGGTACAAGACAGATTTGTTTCGTCATTAATCCTTCTACGTTTTAAGCAATTGAGCGTTACATCACCATTGACACAACCAGGAGTGTGACGTCACACCGAGCAGTGGTCGCACATTGTCGCATTGCAAAATGTTTTATTAAATTTGTAATTCATTTCCGTTCATTGCAACGTATGCGTCATAAACTTGGTCTCAGGCAGGTGACGTCACTTTCAGTGCCGACTGTGTGCTTTGGGATTGCCAGTATGTGTCAAAATGAGTATCCTTAACATGTGGGTAATTCTGAGGATGAGAAATTGGTACTGCTGGAGCGATTGTTGTCCAGTTCATGCGTTCCTTGGGGATGATTCAGCAAACAGAGCCTACACCTGCTGGTGGTATTGGCGGCCTAGTTCGAGGTGCAGTTCCACAACTGTACGTCGCCGACCGTGGATCTCAAGCATGGCAGATGACATGATATTTTAGGGGGGCCGTGAAACCAATTTTTCAGGGGGGAAGAACCAGAAAATTTTCTTTCCAGGACTATTCTTATTGATCCCCCGCCCCAAATATTCAGAATAAAAAAAGTGTAAAGCCATCCCTGTAACAGGCCATGAAGACCCATAGGGTTGTGAGACGTTGAGGCTCCCACATTTTCTAGACAATCGTCTCACAGATGGCGGCAAGGTTGTCAGCCTGGCTACTCTTTACCCCCAGGAAGATTCCTGGTACTCATTTCTGTTAGTGGCTGAGTCGACTCCATGGCCATAGTGCGTCTGGAAGGATTAGGTCAATTGAAAAATCCAATGACCTCATCGGGAATCGAGCTCACGACCTCCAGGCTGGTAGCATAGTGCCTCGATCAATTACGTTACCGCGTGCCCTTTCAGTGTCCAGAACAGAAGAATAATTTTTTAAAATGCTTTTAATTTTTATATTAATATTTGGTGTCATGCTTCTTTTTTCAACTTTTTTTTTTTTAATCCGGGGGAACAGAAGCCCGGCTCGACTCCCTCTCCCCCTGGCGCCCATGACTTCAAGCAAACTCCAGCTATCCTGCGAACCAGGGCACATCATATCTAGTGTACGTAGTCTTAGGGGAGAAAAATGGAATGAGAATTGGCAGGGGAAACCGAAAAACTCGAAGAAAACATGCCCCAATGCTACTTTGTCCATAACAAACCTCATCTAAATTGACCTGGGACTGAACACGAGCAGCTGCGATGAAAATCGGGCGAATTGTTCTGTTTAGCATAAAACTAAAATAGAGCCGAAAACTGAAACAGTAACTAGCCACCACTGAGTATCAGCCATTCAGTTATAGGAAGAAAATGTATATGCTATAATTCTTCCAGCTTTAAAATTTTGGCGTTTGGAAGGACCTTAAGTAATTGTCTGGAGCCTGACTTTCTGCCCAGTTGAGTATTTGAAGATGGTGAACAAAATGGCCCGCTCCGTCTAACGTCTGTCTTGCGCGGACTGTGGGGAGTCCCTTGCTCCTTCGTGGTCTCCTTCTCCAAATATGAGCCGCTATAGACTGTCCTGAGGGTCCTGAGCACAAGCCAGAAGTCCCGCGTTTGAATTGCCTGCAAAACTGGTTTAAAGAAACTGCAAATTGTGAAGTTATACGCTGCACAAACAGACATATGGTAGGTGGTCATTAGTTCGAATCCTGGCCAGTCTCGATTGCCCTTAATGTTCCTACAGCATAGCATAAGTTCATGCACAAGCCTATAGCGTTTAAAATTTCGTCAGAGAGAACACACTATGATCTGGAAGTTGCTAAATTTTGGAATGTGACACCATGTAGTCTGGGAGAAGTTTACCTATATCTCGCAGGATCGTATTGCTTCCATCCTCATGACAAAGAATAAAATGAGCAATTAAAGCAAGCAGAACTTTGAATTTCTGTTGGCTATTTTACGATGCTCTCAGTGGCTAGTCTGTATAGCGTGAGGTGGCAAGAAGACAAACAGATAATGAATTAGAAAAGATATGAAAAGAAACGATTGTGACCTAATGGAGGCATTCTCTCAAAATTTTCGTGAAGGAACTGAGGAAAACCATGATAAACATCAGTGTCCCTGTAGAGAGCAAAGACTGCCGACTCTGAATCTAAAGGAGTATTGCTGTGACAGACCCATGTGTCAAATCCTTGTTGACAAATGACACTGAATGCTGAATCCAATGAGGTAAAGCAGGGCAAATATGAATACCTCCTAAAATTGCAGCGCCTACAGAACGACGTTCTCCGTACCATTGAAAATTGTCAAGGTACATACCGGTCCTCTATTATGCGCACAGCTTTCAACATTCCGTATGTATACTATTACATAATATAATGTACAGATGACAAGCAGAATTCATACAAAATCAGAGAATGGACATGTTCGCAACATAGGACAAAGCGACGCCAGACACAGAAAATATAAGAGGCTTAAACTTGGCGGCGGTCAAACTTACGACAGTCAAGTGATTAAACTGCCTTTGTAGGATAAGATAAGTGAGATAGGCATGTTAAGGCCTGGACTAACAGAGGACTTGTAAAAGGAAGAATTATCAGTAACATGCTCTATGTGCAATACATAACACTTGACGAAAGTTCAAGCATATTTAAAAGAGACAACCATATCTTCTCGTTAGAGAGGGTGTCACATAAATACCATGACTGCAAGGGTTCATTTGGAAAAAGAAATCTCTGGTCGTAAGGCTCAATGGGCTTGGCGCTAAGACGAATTGATAGGCGGTAAACCACCAGGCGTAAAGTAACTTTGACACTGATTCTAGACTCCGTCTGCTGTCTCAGGTAAAAGCCTGCTCAGTTTAGCCCAATTGAGAAGGATTTTAACCTCAATATGGAGACAAGAATCCAATATACGAAGCATCAATTTAAATAGAAATATGACAGATAATGTCCAAAAAGAATCAATCATTTTAGTTGTATATCGTCACGAAATTTTACATCCTGGTGACTGTAAGCGGGCTGGGATAGCGTAGTCGGTATAGCGATTGGCTACAAGCTGGACGACCGGGGGGTCGGAGTTCGAGTTCCAGGAGGGTCAAGAATTTTCTCTTTCCGTTGTCGTTCAGAACGGCTCTGGGGCCCACCCAGCCTCCCGTCCAATGAGTACCTGGGGGCTTCTTCCCTGGGGGTAAAGCGGCAGGAGTGTGAAGCTGGCCACTCGCCTCCAACCAATTCCGAGGTCAAGAAAACATGGAGCTATACATCCACTTCCATATACCCCATTATGGCGCAGTGCTTCATAGTCATTAGCAGGGCCCGGATTTTGATGACATGTCATCTTTTTTTTCTTTGTATCCTATTCGATGAGCTTAAATATATAAATCTCGGATATAAGCTGCTGGTTACAGAAATGTAAATTTTATGCGTAATTTTTTGGTAAATTTTTGGCCTTTTAAGGGTATTTCTTGTCATTTTGGCTATTTTAGGGAATTTTTCTTCATATGTTTTCTGAAATGTGAATAACATGGAAGCGAAGTGTTCCTTCTTTTCTCCTTTAGGTCATTTTTCTGAATTTCTTCAGTCATTTTATAGGTCATTTTCTGAATATATTCAGATCATCAAAATCCGGGCCCTGCATATTACATTTTTGGGTCATATTTTAGGAAATTTTTCTGGATTTTTTCGGTCATTTTATAGGTCATTTTTTAAATATTTTCAGGTCATCAAAATCCGAGCCCTGGTCATCAGCGAGAGAAACTCAAATCTCACAAGCATAAGTTATCTTTTGGCTAAGTAACCTATCGTGTTATTAACTGTTAAGTCAGATTGTGACATCCTTACAAGGATGAAATGTTGCCTCATGGGAATCAATATCTTCAGGCTCTATACGTTGCTCAATTTCCGTGTTAACAAGTTCAAAGCAACAAGAGCCCTGAGAAGCTGACATGCTCTCAGCTGATCAAGAATTTATCTTCCTTTTATAGAAACCGAAGTTCTACTAATGTATTCAGAAAATCATTACACTGGATGTTACCCTAAAACAGATGAATCTGATCCACATTTTAACCCCCAGTTTTTAAGGGCAATTTTTATGTTATCATCACATCTGCTCCTGGGTTCTCAAACTCGTCTCTCCTTGCAGGTTTTCCTACGAAAATTTTATAAGCATTTCTCATATATCTCATGCGTGCTACATTCCATGCCAATCTCACCCTCCTTGATGTGATCGTTTTAATAATATATAGGTTAAAGTTACGTTACGACTGACGGTCAGTCGGCCAGTCCGTCTTTGCGTCATGCACCCACATGTGACTGAAGACCAAATTTTGTTCCTGTGAGACAGTTGCTGGTTTGTTAATGTGGGGCCCCCTCTCTGACGAGAGGACGGGTCTAACTTTTACAGTGTAAGAGTATATTCATTCATTCATCAGTAATCTGTCAGACGACAGGTCCACAGTCTCTTCCAAAACAGTTTCTCCACTTAATGCGATCTTCTGTTTTTGGAAAGAGACTATCCAGGAAAAGTGATAATGTGGTAGTTTTTCCATTTGCCTTCCACATCGCAGTACAGCAGCCGTTCAAACCACTCTGGTCACGCCTGTTGCTATACGAACTTGAACCATCTCGAGCATCATTTTCTCTGTGCTTCAAGTCGCTGCTGATGACGCTGCTTCCGCCATCAGTTATAGGTTTTTGGTGTCTCTCCTCTTCTGATGCCTACCTTTTGACTTGTCCAGCAAGGGAGGCCCTGCCAGTAGCTACGCTACCGCTGGTATAGCTCTCAGGGTCCTTGGAATACTCAAACCCCCTCACCACGATAGGGTGGAGACATCAACGAGGGGGCAAGAGTATATGCCGAGTAAAAATTACGGAGCTCCTCATTCTACGGTTTTCTTCATTCATCTGTCTCTTCATCACTTTTAGCTCCAGATTATCTTCAGCATCCTCTTCTTAAATACCCCCACTCTCTTCAGATTGTAGTCTTCAGGGTTGTCTGGCAGATTATATTAACATTTCGAAGAAATGTTGTGTTTCTGTCTTCAGGGAAGTTATCTTTTTTTTTTACAATGAATGTATAAGTTTTATGTCATACAAAATAAAGGGTAACATTACACTAAAATATTCTCAAATGATAACTCTAATCAATATTGGGCAAATGAAAGAAATGTTTCGTACATATTATTTGCCACCATCTTCATGATCGATGACATACACTGATCCGTGACGCGGCTGATCATCCCAGAATACTTAGCATGTTTTATTTGCCATTAAATTTTAAAATATTACATAATATTACAGAAACTCTGTTGCTGCATCACCGGTGGCCTACCTAGGAATTTTACTGCGTCCTGAACCTCAACAGAATATTATTTAGTGAAATTATTTCATCGTACATTTCATTTCTTTTTTATTTCAACCCCCCCCCCCATACTTTCAGGGAATATAAGCCAGTTTCAGATTGCTAAGCTGTAGGATGTTTGCTGAAGCATTTACCGATACGGCTTCGAAACAAAAGGTGTTTCGTAAACAAGTCACTGTGATAAAAGAGAATATCAAGGAAATTCCCTTCATGCGAAACAGAGTATAGGTATGCTTCTTGTTATGGAATATAGACAGAATTTATTACATTTTAATGCACCGTAACTCATTTGAGACGAATGAAGTTGAATTAGTAAGTGCATTTCTCTATCTTATGAATTAAAATGTATCTAGTTTTCAGTCTGTATGCAGATAAAAACGAAAGACTAGATTCTATGTCGGATAAAAATAATTAAAAGCAGTCTTTTAGTAATTCGAGCTTTTGGGAAAGAGCACTGCCTTATAACCCGGTTTCTCAGTTTTACAACAACTCAATGACAGTATAAAGTGACTCGCGACACCGTCCAGTGTGACTGATTAATAAAATTGAATTTCATTTCATATTTTCCTTAACATGTTTCTGTCGTATTGACCATCTTCGGAAGGACCCAATCCGGCCGAAACATGTTAAGGAAAATGGAAAATGAAATACAACTAATTTTAATCAATCACACCGGATGGTGTCTCGAGTCATTTTATACTGTTGTTAGTGTGACGGACCAGTATGAGCCAAGTCAGATTCCATGAAAATCTGCTGCTTTATTGATACGAATGCAAAAAATGAATTTCGCAAAGGATGGCATATGTAAAAAAATTGTAATGTCCCTTAAAAGTAGCTTCATCAAAGACGTAACTTACTACGTGAATAAAGGTCGGACATTGTGGAGACTGGTTCCTCCTGTCGCCAGACAGCAGCCATTCATTTCTGTCAGTTTAGTCCTTATTAACACGAGTAACTGGGGATATCTGCACAGATTTCGACAGAAAGCTAGAGTGAGCCTCGCGACCTCGTACTTTCTGTATCTAAAGAAAGGACATCGTTTCCATAAAGACACTGTCATGTTAATACTCAGTCACTCTTATACTCTTAAAGATTTTTAGCTAAGAAGGTGTTAACTGACGAAAATACTTCGAGCTGCGAGGAAGGAAGTGATTAGATGTTGAAGAAAATTGCTTAAAGAGAAAATCTGTATAAATAAAAATGTAAATGTTCGTTTGTTCAAATTCTTAAATCCCCGAAAGTTCTTCACCGATTGCTTTGAAATTTTGACACAACGTTGCATTCGAATAGCGCGTGTTTTTATATACCTATTATATAGATGTCACACCTGTGACAGGTAAAAACATGCTTCTTTTGAAAAACAGCGCCATATGTTGGCTAGAACAGACCGTTGCTTAGGAAGCGACAATAGAGGTATTGTAGCCCCTAAACAGTTGGCCGTTGTGTAGGTATCGCAGTATCAACAAGCAGCGTTTCCCCGGTGATAGACAACAGAAGGCTGATTGTATAGCATACGCCGAGGTATAAATAGCCCAGCTTGGACAAGAAGCAGTCAGTCTCGGCGCAGATGCCGAAGGATACAGAAGAGAGTCTGGGAGTAACCGCCGAAGGAGTCAGTCTTGGGATAACTCTCGCCAAATATAAACAGTTTCGATTTATTTTCATTTTGATTTAATTATTTCGTGTGACATTGATTTCGAATTGAGCTGTGTCGTTTACCATAGCGTTCATTTCGTGAGTATAGTTTATTTTTCATTGTTTTTCATTTTGTTTTCTCAACCGTTTTCCTTATTTTCCAGTGCAATTGGCGGTGGAATTGAGCTGTATCGATTGATCTGCGTTTGAATTCAAATATTTCCTTAGTATTTTTTTTGTTGTTTCTTCTTTGTTTTCCAGTTCGTGTTCTTTCCTTTTTAATGTTTTGCAATTTTATATGTTTTTGTTATAACTTTCTTTCTTCTTCTTCAGAGCAATCGATCTGCCTTAGCTCATCCAAATAATGTCTCGCAGAAGATCAAACTTAGGTCGTCGTACTCGCGGAGAGGAAGCAGTGCGACGAGTAATTGCAAATCAAACTGGGGAAGAACGGGAATCAGCGAACGGGCAAAACAGGCAAAGAGTGGCTCAAATACGTGCCGAGGAAGCAGTAGAGCGACGTGTAGCCGGACTTGAGAATGCACGGTTGCGAACACGGCGATCGCGTTCTGCAGCTTCAGATCTGCTTCGTCCTCAACAGAATGAACGCGACAGGCTGAGAGTGGCTGAAAGACGTCAACAAGAAACTGCAGATCAGCGTCAAACACGACTCCGTGCTCAGCAATCACGCGATTACAATCGCCTTGCATTCCTGTACAGCCCAGCTGAAGATTATAGTTTGAGCCGGCATGTTCTCATCGGCACTATGACTGAAGTGTGTCCTTATTGTAAGGCTCTGAAATTTAATGGAGAAACGAAAGGAATGTGTTGCGACGCGGGAAAAATTAAACTGCCTCAACTTGGAGAACCGCCAGAGCCATAAAAACTTTACTTGCCGGATATACCGCCGAATCAAAGCATTTCCTATCTAACATCAGGAAATACAACTCATGCTTCTAAATGACGTCGTTCGGCGCAGAAATCGTAACAGCTCAATTCATGCCAACTTTCAAAGTGGGAGGACAAATTTATCATAAAGCCGGCTCCCTGCTTCCGTTCCCAGATGGTCAACATAAATTCCTACAAATGTATTTCATCAGCGATGGCAATGATGAATTGAATGCACGCTGCAGAATTTCTATCGGCATAAAAAGGTCCATCGTTTCCCAACGGCAAGAGCTTCTTCACGAAAAAAAAAACAATTTAGTGCGTTTGTTCAAAACAGCAATTGACATGATGCCATCTGATACACACAAGATTGTTATTCATGCTGACAAAACGCCTGTTGAACAACATGTGCGAAGATTCAATGCTCCAACTATAGACGAAGTGGCAATTGTTACAGTCGGAGATCAATTCCAACCTGGAGATATTGTTCTTCATCGGAGAAACGACCAATTGATAAAAGTTGCAGAAACTCGACGATTCTACGATGCACTGCAATATCCAATCATTTTTTGGGATGGTGCCGGTGGATGCTGAAGATATTTTCCATCGAATACGCAAGGAAAATTCCAATATGAACATGGATTTCACAGCAGAAATCTACAACGAGGCGTTGATAATGATTGAAGATTTTTGCTTAGAAATCGCGAACAAAGTTCTCAATCAATTGGGAATGCCATCACCGAATCGATCTGCTGCTGCTTCGTTCAATGTAGAATTGCGTCGTGAACAAAATTACAACACGGGTGATCTTTTGTCGTATGTGCAATCAAATATTCCTAAGCTAAAGCTTGAGCAAGAAGGCATTTACGGTCAAATAATGCAAACTGTCAATAACGGGGTTGCAGAAATCTTCTTCTTGGATGCGCCAGGATGAACTGGTAAAACGTTCCAAATTAGATTGAGTCTGGCAGCAATTCGATCCCAAAATGACAGCCTTAGTTCTTTTGCTCGTCCGGAATAGCTGCGACATTGCTACCGGGTGGAAGAACTGCTCATTCTGCTTTGAAATTGCCACTGAACATGCAATTCATTGTAACTCCCACGTGCAACATTTCCGAAGCATCAGGCTTGGGAAAGGTATTCCAGAAATGTAAACTTATTGATGATTTCAACGTATGTACCATTTCAATTTAAGAGATTGCAATTCCCAATTCGATTGGCGTTTGCAATCACCATCAACAAAGCTCAGGGCCAATCTTTAGAATTGTGCGGCTTAGATCTAGACACGGATTGCTTCTCACATAGGCAATTATATGTTGCGTGTTCTAGAGTCGGTAAACCAGACAATCTCTATATCTGCACAGACAATGGAACAACAAAAAATATTGTATACTCACAAGCATTATGAAATTAAACGTATTAGAATCGTGCGCTTTCTCTTTTCTTTTTTTCCATTTAACCAGACTGAGCCACAGCAACGCGTGGCCGGGTACAGCTAGTTTATAATATGTACTCTTCAACGAATATAAACCAACTGCTAGGTAACGGCTCGATAAAAGCTTTCCCGCATAAACCGATTCTCGTAAACAGTCCGCTGCTACGTAATGTGTACAAAAAGTATGCCCACCGCTAGATATAGGAAATTGTAACCCCACCAATGTCATGCACCCAATTAAATTTAATTAAGTTCATTAATTAGAAATTTAATTGTTTCACAGTGGGATGTTATGAACAAGTCAGTGAGACATAAGCCTATTCTTGCATGTAAGAATTAGCTTATTCTCAAACTTGCAATAGAACAGGAAGAACCCCTCTGGACTTTTCTGAGAATTTTAGCTCGAAAGTGTAACTGCGGCAGTCTTTGAGAATTCGAATCTTGACAGTTTCGGCAACTCGTAATTCTTAAGGAGGATGGCCAGGGACTGAAGCCAAGCGGAGCATCGATCAAAGACCTGTCGAAAGTTACGTTATGTCTTTAAGGGCTACAATCCAAAGTCACAGTGAGCTGAATGGAAATCAGGGAAATAAAGTGAATTCCCTAATTTCAAAAAAGTCCATTCACTAGAATTTAGGGGTGTGACAGAGCCAAGAAGCTGATGGACTAAGAACCTCACGGTTTGGAGGCAAGTGAGTCGTCGAAGTCGGTCACACACATGCACTCTTTGAATTCAGAAGCAAAACTTGTATCGGTCAGTTGAAATTCCATTGTCTTACTAATAAGCATTAGTAACTAAGTTGTAAGTTCTGAAGTAGTAATGCTAGAAGCAAAAGTGTTGTGCTTCAAACAAAGAATAACTAAAATATTAAGTAAAGTTATAAGTGAAATTAGCAAGTGAGTAAGTTAAAGGGCATAAACGTTTAATAAGCAGTTAAACTTGATATGTGCGTGTGCAGCGTTGAGCTTAATTTCTGCCCTCTACTTAAGGCCCGCTATAGGCCTTAGACCTATAGCTCTACCGACAACCACGGACCTCAACCTTTAAATAAAACCACCTGAGATAACTGGTAAGCAAGAAGAAGACAGTTATAAAGTGTTTCCTGTGGTGTCCTCTCCGAAGCTATACAACAACAAGTCCAGAGTAATTGACTTTTTTCGTGTGGAGGCGGGGTCGAATAACTCACCGTGACTCTGAGAGTCGTAGAAGGCGAAGGAAAGGGAAGTCTAAAATCTGAGAGAGTACGATATAGTCGCGAGTCCCAAGGGACTACGACCGGAGAAAGAATGCGCTGGCAAGAGCCAGCAGCATATACAAAAGACAGACCCGTCCTCTCGTCAGAAAGAGCGCCCCACAAAAAAAAGACCGTAACTGTCTCACAGTAACAAATATCTGGTCACGAGCCCCAGATAGGCTGGACACCAAGACCTACCGACTGACTGAGAGACCGTAAGACGCAATGTGACTTTCACTCTTTAATTGGCAGTTGAGTTGAAGTGTGATCAGTTGGAAGCTGAAGGTCGAGAGTATCCAGTCGAAGATAGTGATTTTTGAAATGTAGTAACAAGTTGTATAAAGATTTGATATTTTCGCGGCGGTGACTATGAAGAAAGCCGTCTTCTGGGATGTGGCGCCGTGTAGAAATTGTGTTAAACGACGTTTCGGAGGAACGTATCGCCTTCGTCTTCAGGGTAGAAGACAAGAAGAAATCAGCGAGCGAACCAGCAGAGCAGATGCAACAGACTGAGTCCAGGCGAGTAAACACAGCTGTATAAGAGAAGGAGAGAAGGAGTGTGGCTACATAGGGAAATAGTAGAGAGGGGGAGGGGAAGGGTCTGGTGGAATGACCAGCAGGTAATGGGCCAGAGCTGGTATAGAATGTGTGTTAGGGGGAGAGAAGGGAAGGTTAAACGGAGGGCATTAACACTGTAGTTCGGGGGCTGCGATCGAACTGAGTGGCCTACAGGATCTGCCGTGTTTCGGAGGTTACTTGAAAAAACAGATGAGAGGCTTCCATGACTAACTCAGACAAAACCCCACCTCTCTCTTCACATTTTCGGGATGGAGTTCAATCTCAATGGCCTCCCTAATGATGCGATCCCTATATCGGGTCTTGGTGGCGAGGATGGAGGTATTTTGAAGTTGAATGCGGTGTCCCAAATCGATACTGTGTTGAGCTACCGCTGACTTATCCGGATGTTCGAGATGGATGTGACGCTGATGCTCCTTCAAACTCGTGTCCACGGAGCAGCCTGTCTGGCCAATATAGACCTTGCCGCACTTGCATGGGATACTGTATACACTCGGCATCCTTAGTCCCAGGTTATCTTTGAGTGGCCGGAGGAAACTGGATAATTTGTTTGGAGGTACACCCGCTGATTTGATGTGCCGGGACAACACTTCGCTAATATAGTTGAATATACTCCCGACATAAGAAAGGAAGGAGACTGAGTACGGTTTATCTTCGGGCCTACTGATGTTCGGCCGACGGGTTAGAACTCTGTGGATCTATCGGTTGTTGTATCTGTTCTGCCTGAAAACATCTCCCAGGAGTATCAAATCCGCATGTAGGTTGTCTTGATCGCATAGAGCTCTAGTCCTGTCCACTAATGCGGAAAGTACAGCTTGACTGTTGGAAGGGTGGTGGTGGGACACTGGGTTAAGGTAGACGTTTGTATGGGTGGATTTCATATACACTCTATGGCCCAGAGAACCGTCGGTTGTCCTGTAAATATCTATATCCACGAAGGGGAGGTGGCCCTCAATCTCAGTCTCCAATGGGAACTGAATGCACTGGTGGATACGATTTAGGTGGTACAGAAAGCAGTGAAGTACAGTTTCCGATATAAATTGTGGCGAGAAATTCAGTGTAAATTAATATCACATAGCCAGAAATTCAGTGAAAAAAATAATCGCATAAGAACTAAAAGTGAGGTGTGGATAAATACAAGTATGCAGAGACAGCTATTATGGCTTAATTTAGATCCAAACACCACACTCAGTTACAGAGGTTAAGTGACTTCTTGTAAAGTGTTATGAACAATCGTTAGGATTGGAGACATATATTTACATTAACCTCCGTTCCAAACAAATTTTGAGTTTTTCAAGGCGGTGACTGTGATATCGTGTTCTATGCTACGTGATTAAGGACGTTCCCGCATCTTGAGTAAAAAGACTGACGATGTGACAACTTCGGCATGTTATGCCCGATCTCGAAGGAATTAATTACACACCTCAAAAGTATCCTGGATATCTCTATTCAATGGTTTATGACAATATAAGTATCTTAGGGGCCGCTGTTTTCTGTTGGGTAAGCTCCAAAATTATAAAGCAATTACGTCACACCTCCTAAGGAATTTGAGTGATAATCTCCGAATAGGAAGGAGCTGAGTGCGGGAAGCTGAAGAATCTCCAAGCTTAACATCCGTTACCAGGAAACGACTTCTTTTTAAACACCTGAGCCTGGAGACGAATTAGCGTTTGCAGCAGTGATTTCTAAAGCGTGGCGATTAGCAGTGGTCAATATATCCATTCAGTATTCAAAACTCCGTCTATTAGCCAAACACATACACTTCGCAACATGTAGATGAATGCGATAAAGATGCACGCACATTGTACGGGGTCTCCACTGTCTCGCGTTGCTCCATAATATTGTGACGTGGATCGCGCAAAGGAAAGTAGGGGTCACGTGAACTCTGCGGTCTCGCGAGTGACGTCACGTAATCCATTACGTTAATCCATTAATCCGTTCCATTATGATGCAACGCTCGGTAAAAACGCCCTCCCACGCGGTGACGTAACAGAGGAGCAACTGTGTCAGTCAACCATAGCCGCGGTGATGTTACCAAGGGATACAGCGGCTACTACACAGCCGAATACAACTCCCGACAGCGTTGCTAGCAACACCTGTAAACACGGCGTCAGGCAACAGCGGTGCTTGTCACGTAACTGTTTTCTGTGTTTTCCGTGCTGATGATAAATACGAAACAGTGAACACTATTCAGTAGTGAGTCATTAGTGAGGATTGAGCCAGTTACGAGCGACTGAGCTACTAGAGAGAGAGAGTTACCAGTCAGCTGCAATCTAGCAGTCGCGAGTCGTGTTGTATCGAGTCCATGGTAGTGACTGCAGGAAAATTATTTGTGATACTGCCGAGGGCAGTAATTGTGTGGTTGTAATAACGGATGTACAGTAAATTTGCTATATCCAATACGGCGTAAAGTTACTTGTCGCGCGTTATAAACCCAACACGTGACAATATATTCTCGAACCTATCGTCCACAGCACTGAAAAAGCGATGTGTGCTCTAAATCCAGTCGTAGAGATCCCCTTTATTTCCTTAGAAACATACTAAAGAGCAATGTCACCTTCAAAAGCGACGCTTTGTCCAGTAATCAAGTAAAAAATGAAAGCTACAGAGACGTCTCTTTAACGTTTATGCATCAACTGTTTGGTCCGAAGCGCCGAATCAGACTGCTGGACATTGAATAAAACAAGACGTCAGTGTCACTTCCAGAAACACTCTGCCAGAATAATTCGAACTCCACCATCTGTTGAAAAAGGAAGGAAAACTGCAGTCCACAAGTCTGCCTGTGCTTTGTTCTGCTTAGACGACTTGATTCACAGATCTGTAAAATTACCAGTGTCCTACCCTTGTTACTGAAAAAGAAAATGTACACTAATATTAAAAAGAGCTCGGCAAGGTTTTATACCCTACACGCAAAAACCCACATGAATGGTGAAAGGAAATTTTACACGCATAATTGAAATATTCTAGACCTCTTGAAATGCATCATACCCCTATTATATCTACAATAAATTACAGCCGTTATCTATGAATACCAAACTATATCTCTGACATTAAGCTAGTGACATACACGTAGACTTTTTTTCTTTTTGAGAACAGGGTGCTTAGAACATTATAATTCGAATGATCAAGTCAAAGAGGTTTCGATGGTTAGGGAATGTAGCATGAATGCGGAAGAAGGGGAATGCATATAGGATATTGGTGAGAAAGCCATAAGGAATGAGACAACTGGGCAGTCCAAAACGTAGGTGGGTGGATAATATTAAAATAGAACTATGTGATATAAGATGCGATTAAAGTATCTTAATCAAACTGTCTCAGTGTAGGGTTCTCGCGAAAACGGCAATGAATATTCGGGTTCCAAATAACTGTGGGAATTCTTAAGTAGTTTCTCGAGGAGGACACACCTCCATTAGTGAGTGTTTAAAATAGAGAATTTATAAGATCGTGAGTACATTTGAGTTGTAAGAGTGACAATAATTTATCGCAAAATAATTATAATATTTCGTTAGAAACATGGAAATTAAAAAACTACAAAATAATATTCGCAATTGAGGTGATATACTATTTTCGATATATTTTCCACTCCCTTCCTGCCACATTGCTCACGTGAGAATTGCACACCTCCTGTAGACCACTTCAGAACTGCGAATCAGATGGGGGTCGTAAGCCTTATAGAAAATGAATTCATTAGCAGTGTAAGGTGTTGCGCTATGGAGGACACACCATCACTCCGCCAGCGGTGACGTGACACTTACCGAGCGTTTCCTTTGCTGCGGTAATAAGCAGGTCAACACCCTCCACGCCCCCGGCAGCGATGACGTGCCGAGCGTAGCCGAAGTGAGCCGATTCCAAGAACACTTATCGCTAGGCTAAGGGAGTCAACAGTGGTTGCTAACAAAGCGAGTAAACAGTGGTTGCTATAGACGACGGTAATAAACAGCGGTACCCATTACATAACAGGCAAATCAGCGACTAGACAACAATGAAGTGAAGAGTTTCCAGTTGTCCGGCTGTGGGTTTATAAGAGAGCTACACTGCCTAAGAATTCAGTTAATATGTTATCAGCAGTGACTCAATGTATACCAGCCTACGAATGTAGTTAAAATGTAGCAGCCGCCGAAGACAGTTGGAGTATAGCAGCAGTCGCGGAAAGAACAACCGGACGCGTGTGTAATTGTGTAATTTGGAGTGTGTAATACAGAGAAACATGTATAGTTCTCGTATTGTGAATACGTGTAGACTACCAAGGACAGTGTGAAGAGATTTCTGTGTAGGTTTTTAAAGTGTGGAAACCCGTAACGTTGTTATAATTAATTGTAGCCAAGACTTGTAAGTTGTTACATAAACCAATTAACAATCCGAACTGCTCTTCAGTGGCAAAACACGTTACATTTGGTGTTCAGAATTGGTTACGAAATTACACACAGTGGTGTCAGAATTCTTCACGAACTTAAGCACGCCTCTACAAATAATTGAATTATTGTGCACCGAGTAATTTACTGCTACAAAATGGAGGTGCAGCGAATAATCGAAATGCTGGCGAAGGCAGATGCCGACCGATCGCAGATTAAAGACCGAATGGAAGACAATCGAAAGAAAGACAAATAGGATTTCCTGGCGAAATTAGAATTCAATCAAGAAAAAGCAGATATCATGCTGGCAAACTTAGACACCCATAGGAAAACTGACAAAGAAGATTTAATCTCCAAATCAGACGGCAACCGAGATAAGGTAGACGCCGACTCGGCAGCCTGGCGAGAAGAGATAGCCGCCTGGCGAGAAAGACTGCCGCAGAAACAAGAACTATCCAAGCAAGGACGACCGCCTTGCGTGAAAAATTGGGAACCAGTCAAACGGAGATGGTATCCGCATATAAAGCCGAAATAGAGGACGGGACAATGGCCTGCCAAGAGATGGAGGCACGTCCAGAAGAAAAAGGCCTGCCCCAGTGGACATGATACCTGCGGCGGCAGAAAAAGAAGAAGTCCCCATTGCAATACCGGTCGGAGCGACAATGGCGTGACGAGAAATGGAGGCACGTGCAGATGGAGATGTGGACATGAAACCTGACCCGGCCGACCAACGAGAGGTAAACGTAGAAAACGCCGAAGTAATGCGGTTGGAAAACCGAAGAAGATAAGGCATAGGGACAGTACCAGAGAATTTGAAGGATTCGACACGGGAAAATTGTGAACCCCATAAGAAGTTAGCCGTAGCCCGCAAAGAGACGAACGCGTGCGAAAAAGGAACGTGAGGAGGAAAAGAGCAGGAAGGTGTCCCGCCGTGCAACAGTGGCATGTGGCACGAGGAACAGCTTCAGGAAATTTTGGACACAAAGTAATTTTGGACAGCTCAAGTGAATTTACACAAGGATGTCTCGTCGGGCAATAGTGGCAACACGCAAGAGAATCATCGTGAAGGAGAACCTTACTCAGCGAACTGGTGGAGCCGGGAAGAAACGATTGTTCGCGGCCGACAAGAAGATGATTTGCTGTGAACATGTGACACTTGAACGTGAGAGAACGACATAAGAAAATGTGTTACAGAATTAACTACACGAGATTGATTTAAATAAATGGTATCACAATTGGAAGAAGTATGTCTATAAACAAGGAAGAACACATACAAATGAATGATGCCTACATATCTATATACAGCAAGCGGAAATAATTTATTAAATTATCGGCCCTTCTATAACGACCCAGAAGTGTTCAAGAAAATGCCAACGTCGCCTACAACTGAAGCCAACTCAAGCCAACTTAACACACAGAAGCGGCTGTTGGATGGACTGAGTAATGCCAACAATAACTCAAAAAGATAGATGGGTCCCCTGCAAGGAATCCAGAATCGTGGTTAGCCATATATGATGAATTTAGTTCAGAAGATTCACAGATGAACTTTGGGAATCTCGCTGCGGTGAAGATCAACATTCCTGGGGTCTCATATGTGGACTGTGTCGTGCTGTGCCCACCGGCCAGGATACAGGTTATCATTAACTAGAAAGCCATTTGGTAATGGATGGTCAAAGTGGTTCCAGCGGGAACCTGCTAATAGAGCCCCTTACCTAGAAATGTCATTCTTCTATGACAATTTACTCCGGCTTATAGGCTTCATTTTAAATTTCTGCCCTTTCAGCAGCTCCTTGGTAAGGCGATTGTAGGTGCACCATTCCGACCGAATTTGAATGGAAATGTTTGGTGGCCAACTTGATGAAACTCGCGTCTTTCATCACTTACTTTTCAAGACGAATCACGGGATAAAACCTCGGTTACCCTCGGCTCTCACCCTACTCCGTAGAGGATAAAGAAGTCAGTGACCACGGGCTCTAGCCACGGTCATCGCCTCCTGGTTCATCACGGCTTGGTTCAACCAACACGTGGAGAAATAATTCTGAAGGTATCACAGGACATCTATTCCTTTTCTGATTCAGAGGGAATGATGACGCCGCGCCGTTGTCTGTCGATCCCCTCTAGTAGAGCCCCGTCATTGTACTATCATGGTCGCTAGTATGTTAGTTAGTGGAAAACGGAAAGCGACTCGGATGTCGAAGAGACTGCACACATTCTCGAAATCCTTGTCGTGTGGAGAGTCTAGTGCCTTTACGTGACCTGGTCCAGGCCTTGCTGACACCCATTTTCCTCTCTCCCTCGCAGTTCCGTCAGCAAATCTTGCCTTTTGTTCCGAGGAAAGAGAGACAGATATATTTTGGACTTTCCTTAGGCCGAAAATTTTGGTCCCCTATTCCGCCATCGCTTATCTCGATATTTTAAAAAGGGGGCTACAGGTACACAATATGATTCAGTTCTGGGCGCTGTCCAGCATCCTTTTCTAACTCACGGTCACCCAGAAAGCCTATCTACGAACCCCGATTGTGTACGCTGGTGCTCTTCGTCCTCTCATGATAGGACATTTCTCTGGGTAATAGGTACCAGGTCCAGGTGTTTGGACACGAACTGCCTTCACACTTCTTCCTTTCGTAGTAGGAGCACGAACGGTGGGCTCCTCGATACCTGTCTGACATTGTTTGACGTAACATGGGTCCGGCTTTTTCTCCCATTTTCTTGGATCGGCTTTCCAAATGAATATGCTGGACATCTTTTCCTGGTTATGTCGTGACTCTCGTAACCGAAAAGAGGAAGGAGTGTGTAACTACCAGGACCTGGCAGAGTTTTCCGTGTTTCTTTCTTCATCTTGAATACGAGTAAGTACGTTCTTTGCGAATCTGCTCTCCAGTCACACCTCTAGCACTTCTTTATTGGAAGATCAATGTTCGTAACTAAGATTAGTTACAGCAAATTTCACCCTTATGCACACAGCACAATCCAACGCTTCTCAATTTCTGTGTTTTCATAGCTCGTTGTACTTAAAGTCTTCTAACAAAATCTGTCTCTTCTTCTCGCTTGCTCTAGGCTGAATACTACGCAACGAAATAGATGCAGATCCTCACACCGAAGTGTGCATATACGTTTTCGTTGTAACGTCTTTTCCATTTCGTTCTAGGTTCACACATCAGTTGGCACTGTAACGGATAAAAGAGCAAATTTTCACAGCAACGAAACAATTGAAGAACTGTTTAAAACGGTAATTTCTGTAGTGATCGTGGGGTAGGAAAACGGAAATCATTCAATCGTGTGTGGATTCGTATTGGCTATTAGGTTCAACCCTAGTGCATTAGTATGATTTTCTAAGTATCTTAAGTACTTATATTCCAATTTATCGCTATCTGGAATTCGAAATTTAAAGACGTGAATACATAAGCTAGTGGTTCGTTGCCAGGATATTCCTACAGAAAATACTGTACACGTGTAACCATTGTTAAAAGCGATAACCTAGCAACGAATAATGTAAGCAGACTGAGAATATTTAAGAGTTGTGATAGAATATGATAATCCATTTTCCTTTTCTTCTGAAACTGTAGAAAAAACTCATCCGATATATTAACTTTCTTTGAGGACGCCGAAATGTGAACAGAACTGGACTCTGTTGCAATATGGACATGGAGGAACTTGTAATGCAACAGAAATTCATAGACTAAACACAACCATACCAATTTCAACAATCTAGCCAAAATATATCTTTGCAACAAACACAAAATTGAACTAAATCAGTAAACAACAACGAAGGAAATCCCTTTCTCTCTAGTACCAAAAAACACTTATGAAGAGATTTCACGGATCTCAGAAAAAGATATCCTAATAATAACAGACAATCGAAACAGCAACAGACACTAAAATTCAGCAACCAAGAGAATCCAAGCCTCCATAATACGTACGGCAAACCAACTTCTTTGAATCTGCTACGTGATCAAGGACGTTCCCGCATCTTTAGTTAAAGAGACTGAAGATGTGAAAAGTTTGTCACACATATATGTTATAAACCCCGTCTTAGAGCCGGTTACGAGCGAGTGAGCTACTAGAGAGAGAGTTACCAGTCAGCTGCAATCTAGCAGTCGCCGAGTCGTGTTGTATCGAGTGCATTGCAGTGACTACAGGAAAATTATTTGTGATACTGCCGAGGGCAGTAATTGTGTGATTGTAATAACGAATGTGCAATAAATTCGCTGTATCCAATACGGCGTAAAGTTACTTGTCGCGCGTTATAAACCCAACACGTGACAATATATTCTCGAACCTATCGTCCACAGCACTGAAAAGCGATGTGTGCTCTAAATCCAGTCGTAGAGATCCCCTTTATTTCCTCAGAAACAAAGTAAAGAGCAATGTTTCTTTCAAAAGCGACGCTTTGTCCAGTTATCAAGTAAGAAATAAAAGCTACAGAGACGTCACTTTAACGTTTATGCATCAACTGTTTGGTCCGAAGCGCCGAATCAGACTGCTGGACATTGAATAAAACAAGACGTCAGTGTCACTTCCAGAAACACTCTGCCAGAATAATTCGAACTCCACCATCTGTTGAAAAAGGAAGGAAAACTGCAGTCCACAAGTCTGCCTGTGCTTTGTTCTGCTTAGACGACTTGATTCATAGATCTGTAAAATTACACGTGTTCTACCCTTGTTACTGAAAAAGAAAATGTACATTAATATTAAAAAGAGCTCGGCAAGGTTTTATACGCTACACGCAAAAACCCACATGAATGGTGAAAGGAAATTCTACACGCATAATTCAAATATTCTAGAAATCTTGAAATACATCATACTCCTATTATACTCGTATCTTCAATAAATTACAGCCGTTATATATGAATTCCAAACTATATCTCTGACATTAAGCTAGTGACATACACCTAGATCTTTTGTTCTTTTGAGAACAGGGTTCTTAGAACATTATAATTCGAACGATCAAGTCAAAGAGGTTTCGATGGTTAGGGAATGTAGCATGAATGCGGAAGCTGGGGAATGCATATAGGATATTGTTGAGAAAGCCACAAGGAATGAGACAACTGGGCAGTCCAAAACGTAGGTGGGTGGATAATATTAAAATAGATCTATGTGATGTAAGACGCGATTAAAATATCTTAATCAAACTGTCTCAGTGTAGGGTTCTCGCGAAAACGGCAATGAATATTCGGGTTCCAAATAACTGTGGGAATTCTTCAGTAGTTTCTAGAGAAGGACACACCTCCAATAGTGAGTGTTTAAAATAGAGAATTTATAAGATCGTGAGTACATTTGAGTTGTAAGAGTGACAATAATTTATCGCAAAATAATTATAATATTTCGTTAGAGACCTGGAAATTAAAAAAACTACAAAATAATATTCGCAATTGAGGTGTTATACTATTTTCGATATATTTTCCACTCCCTCCCTGCCACGTTGATCACGTGAGAATTGCACACCTTCTTAGACCACTTCATAACTGCGAATTGGATGGGGGTCGTAAGCCGTATAAGAAATATATTCATAAGAAGTGTAACGTGTTGCGCTATGGAGGACACCCCATCACTCCGCCAGCGGTGACGTGACACTTACCGAGCGTCTCCGTTGCTACGGTAATAGGCAGGTCAACACCCTCCACGCCCCCCGGCAACGATGACGTGCCGAGCGTAGCCAAAGTGAGCCGATTCCAAGAACACTTATCGCTAGGCAAAGGGAGTCAACAGTGGTTGCTAACATAGCGAGTAAACACTACTTGCTCAGCAAAGCGGGTAATCAGTGGTTGCTAGAGACGACGGTAATAAACAGTGGTACCCATTACATAACAGACAAACCAGCGACTAGACAACAATGAAGTGAAGAGTTTCCAGTTGTCCGGCTGTGGGTTTATAAGAGAGCTAAACTGCCTACGAATTCAGTTAATATATGATCAGGGGTGACACAAAGTGTAGCAGCCTACGAAGCGAGTTAAAATGTAGCAGCCGCCGAAGACAGTTTGAGTATACCAGCAGTCGCGGAAAGAAGAACCGGACGCGCGTGTGGTTGAGGAATTTGGAGTGTGTGTAATACAGAGAGACATGTGTAGTTCTCGTATTGTGAATACGTGTAGCCTACCGAGGACAGTGTGAAGAGATTTCCGTGTAGGTTTTTTAAAGTGTAGAACACCGTGACGTTGTTATAATTAATTGTAGCCAAGACTTGTAGGTTGTTACATAAACCAATTAACAATCCGAACTGCTCTTCAGTGGCAAAACACGTTACATTTGGACACATCACTGGACACAGTATACACAAAATATAGGAAGAACGACTCCCATAGCGGAACAATGATAATGTGACATGTTGACCCCTACCTCCCCAGCTGCACGTAGCGGTAAAGTAGTGCTCGCGTAATAGGCGAGCCATCACTCCGCAACTCTCCCCGCGGTGACGTCACGATCGGAGCCGAAGTTAGCCGAGTCCCCGCAACCTTGAAGCTATGCAAAGCGAGTCAACAGCGGTTACGTCACCAAGGGGTTACAGCGTCCTAGGCTATACGCCACGTCACACTAGCAACAGCGAACGGAATAAAAGCCGGCTGAGCAGCAAGCGAGAGTCAGTGTGTTATCAACGAGTTCTCAATTCGCAAGTTACGAGCTACAGACGCGTGTGCGAGAATCAGTGATAGTTCGGGATAACCAGTTATATCTGAAGTGTGTAATTCAGGGAGACTTGTATAGCTCCCGCGTTATTAGTACGTGAAAACAAGTGAAGATCGTGTTAAGAGATTTTGTTGTAGGGTTTGTAAAGTGTGGAAACCCGTAATATTGTGATAATTAATTGTAGCCGTTATTTGTAGATTGTTGAATAAACCAATTAACGGTCTCTACGGCGTATTCAGTAACGAAACACGTTACAATATAATGAGACTGTGTGCACTAGAAGACGGTCAATACATACACATCATGGACGCGAATCATATATCATATTATGAATGAATGTTTAAATTATTTAAGGGTTTCTGTCGAGAGTCTCTCCATCTCTGATGCAATTGCAGTTTCCGGTTGCTGAATGCCCACAGTGTCTGCATCCATTGCCATAGCTTTAGCCTTCTTCCGTTTCCGTCTAGGGCATCCGGATAATGCCTTACTCGCCAGACAGAACCTATCAGCCTCAGAGGCCGGGCGCTCCCGATCTCCAACCACAGCAGTTATGCTGGATCTACTGCCCCCCCCCCCAACGGTGCATCATCACGCCCACCCACTGAAGGAAAGCCCATTGACTGTATCCAAGGCAGGTTTCCAAACATTGATTCGTTCCTGCTCTTGGCTTAGATCTCGACAGTAGGCTCGCTGGTTGCGTTTGCGCCCCTTAAAGTTGAGGCGGAACTTCCAGCTCACAGCTGAGGAGCTTCTCCTCGGGATCTCCCCGGCACATCCCTTTATTTTTAAAGTCCTGTGGACCAGTTGTAGTTTTGACTTTTCCCTTATCCATCTTGGTCCCACGAATAATGGGGATGTACAAGATCATCACTCGCAGAGCCCAATACGAGTGGACGGCATAAATGCATCGGAGTGCTGCCTGGTGCCCCGAGGAGATTGTTTATAAAACTGGCCAAAGTACCACCTCGGTGACACGCGGCCCTCGGCACGATGCCTCACACCTTGGCTTAGGTGAATGGTCTCGTTATGGTAAAATTGTCACGAGTCTCCAGGACCCAAAAAATACGCTTGGGTTAAGGGGGCATCCCTAATGACTAATGGGAGAACGATTCCAGCTACTCCTGAGGTTGAGACCAGGAGACCTTCATGAGAAAATTATCCCTGGGAGTAGCATAACAGTTGTCAGCCCTTAAGTCCCCCATTACCTCCCCTCCACATGGGTTGGTCAAATCATTTTAGAGTGTTTGACAAGAAGGCTTTCGGCACCTTATCGCTATTCTAGGGAGATCCTTAGTGGTGGTCCTTAGTGATACCCAAGGGTCATTATGCCGCGGCGTGGGACACCCCGGTCGTAAACAAGCAGTTGCCCTTTATGGGATCTTAGCCATAAGTCCCAGTAGTCATAATAGTTCAGACCCTAAGAATTTGGTTGCCCGTCGGGACCACGAGGTGGCCCAAGGCTGTGCTCCGACGCATCCCCCTGGTGTGGGTTACGCCCCACCAGATATACAGCCATTGTTCAGCCAACTTCAATGAGGACATCATCTTTGCTACCCGTAACAGCGCCCTCAGGGAGTCACCGCGAATTCTGCCTATATATGAAATTAAATATTTATGCAATATGGAAATAAGGGTCGAAGCCCCAAGCAAGAAAAACGGCATTGTATAGTACACGCCTACTGCAGGTTTAAAGGGACTTATCGTGAAGTCTTTACCAGAATGGTAGGAATTTCAGACGGATATTTATATTAACCTGCTTTTCAAACGAATTTTGAGTTTCTCAAGGCGGTGACTGTGATATCGTGTTCTATGGTACATGATTAAGGACGTTCCCGCATCTTGAGTTAAGAAGCCTGAAGATGTGACAAGTTCGTCACACATATTGGTATCGTTCTACCAAGCATCTTGTCAACACTTCCCTGAATAAAATAATATGTAATATTTAAACTGAATGGTCCTAAAACCATATTGTTATGTTACTGGAGCACGTACAGCCGTTCCTATTCAAAGGTCGAATAAGCAACAAGTTGGTAAACTTCATCTCGAAAAAATGAATTACACACATCAACAGTATCCTGGCTGCCCCTAGTTAACGGCCCATGAAGATATAAGAACTTTTGGGGCCAGTGTTTTCTGTTTGGTCAGCTCTGAAACAGTAAAGCAATTACCTCACTCCTAATTCATAAGAGACATACTCATCTTCTCCTTATAGATGATGTTACATAAGGACTATTACCACAGGTGTTCATTTTGAAAAAAAAAAATATCTTTTCATGGGCCTCAAGTGGTTTGACGCCAAGACGGTAAACCGACAGTCGTAAATTAACTCTTACTCAGACTCTAACTAAAGGATTTGAGTGACATTCTCCGAATCGGATGGAGCTTAGTGCGGGAAGATGAAGAATATCCAGTCTTAATATCCGTTACCCGAAATGACTTTGAAAACACCTGCTCCTGGAGACGACTTACCGTTTGCAGCAGTGATTTCTAAGATGTGGCGATTAGCAGTGGTCAATAAATCCTTTCAGTATTCAAAACTCCGTCTATTAGCCACATACATACACTTGGCAACATGTAGATATATGCATAAAAGGAGCACGCACATTGTACGTAGTCTCCGCGGGTCACAGCTCCAAGAGTGATTTAGTGAATGAGTGAGTGAGAGATTAAAATATAGAATTATTAAGATCATGCGTACTTTTTAAGTTGTTACAACACTGACAAATATTATTGCAAAATTTATTATAATATTCATTAGAAACATGGGAATTAAGGAACCACTCAATAATATTCGCAAAAGGTAGTTATTATCTTAATAAATATTTTAGTGTTGATAATGTTGTTAATATGAAAAGCAAAAGGAAAAACTACCACATTATCACTTTTCCTGGATAGTCTCTCTCCAAAAACAGAGATACCATGTATGCGATATGTTTCCTCTGGAGACAAAACAATCCGGAGGTAAACTACCCCCCAATCGGATCTCCGGGGAGGAGTGTTTCTAGTGGAAATGTCATGCAGGAGTTACAACAAGAAAAAGTGCGAGGATCAGAAGGAACATCATGGCTACAAGATTGGAACATGGAATGTAAGGACCTTGAATCAAGCAGGAAAAGTGGAGAATTTGAAAACGGAAATGCAGAAGAATGAGGTGTCTGTTCTAGGTGTCAGTGAAGTGCGGTGGAAAGGACAGGGTGAAATATGAAGCGGTGATTATACTTGTATTATTCCGGAGGTGAATGGGCTGAAAGAGGTGTGGCAATAGTGGCGCATAAAAGTGTAGTGAGGAGTGTTGTTAAGAAGATTGTTTGTAATGACAGAATTATTGCTCTGAAGTTAAAGGCGGAACCGGTAGATATACTGATTATGCAAGTGTACATGCCAACATCAGAGTATGAAGATGATGAAGTGGAAAAAGTGTATGACACAATTGAAGAAATTCTTCAGGAAGATGGAAGAGGTGACACAAACAGCATCATATTGGGAGATTGGAATGGCAGTGTTGGAGATGAACCATATCAGAATATTGTTGAATCACATAGACTAGGAAGACGGAATCACAGGGGTCAAATGCTTATTGACTTTTGTGAACGAAAT
>NW_019735565.1:454313-454564 GCF_002891405.2 Cryptotermes secundus | reverse complement strand
GAGACTCTAGAAGAGAAACTCGGTGCAATTGAAGGTGAAAGCGGAAATGCTGAAGCGCAGTGGAACGATATAAAAGAATGCATGTTAGATACTATTAGTGAATTGGTTGGTAAAGTTGAGAAGATAGCAAGAAAATCATGGGTTACACAGGAGATGATGAGTAAAATGGAAGATCGAAGGAAATGGAAGAATGTAAACAATGGAGAAGGCAGGAGGAAATTCAGGAGACTGAGGAATGAATTGAAAAGAGC
>NW_019735565.1:295901-454206 GCF_002891405.2 Cryptotermes secundus | reverse complement strand
GGGAAAGAGATCCATGGATTCAAAATATTGGCATCGAAGACTCCCAGGGGCATAGAATAGTAGATCAGACGCAAGTGCTGAAAATTTGGGAAAATTATATTGCAGAACTATATGATCGACCTAATCGGCCAGAAACCTTAGATTTGGAACCGGGAGAAAAAGTAGATACAGACGAGAAAGGACCATATATTTTACAAAGTGAGGTGGAAAAAGCTATCAAGGAAATGAGGAAGGGAAAGGCTACAGGAGACGATGATGTACCTGGAGATGTGCTTAAGTTACTGGGAGAAGGTGGTTTGAAAACAGTGACAAAACTAATGAACACCATATATGAAAGTGGAGAGTGGCCCAAGGACTTTACAGAAGTTACAATGATTGCCTTAAAAAAAGACAAAGGCTACAAAATTCAGCGACCATCGCACAATAAGCCTTATTGCACATACAGCAAAAATAATAGCAAAGATACTTAAAAGAAGAATTGAAAGGAAAATAGAGGATATATTTGGAGAGGATCAGTTTGGATTTAGGAGAGGAAAAGGAACTAGGGATGCAATTGGAATGATGAGAATTATAGCAGAACGAAATTTCGAGATAGATGAAGAACTGTGTGCTTGCTTTATAGACTGGCAGAAGGCATTAGACCGTGTAAATTGGACCAAATTAATGCATATCCTAAAGGAAACAGGTATCGATTGGCGTGGAAGAAGATTGATTAGTAAATTGTACATGGATCAGAAAGTTAGAGTGCGACTGGACAGAGGGGGGACAAGAAGTGTGACGACTGGAAGAGGAGTTTGACAAGGATGCAGTTTATCACCAATTTTGTTCAACTTGTACAGCGAATGCCTTACCAAGGAAGCTCTGGATGGGCTCGGAGACTTCAAATTAGGAGGGCAAATTATTCAGACTGTGAAATGAATGTGGAAAGAACAAAAGTAATGAAAATTTCGAGACAACCAACCCCAGTCACAATAAAGATAGACCAAAAACAACTGGAGAATGTCAAATGTTTTAAATATTTGGTTAGCTTGTCAACATATGATGGAAGTTGTACTTGTGAAATTAAATCTAGGATTGCCATGGCAAAAGCTGCATTTAGCAAGAAGAAGAATCTTTTTACCAGCAAATTGGACTTAAATTTGAGGAAGAAACTAGTGAAATGCTACATTTGGAGCATGGCTTTCTATGGGGCTGAAACTTGGACACTTGGGGCAGTAGATCAGAAACACCTGGAAAGCTTCGAAATGCGGTGTTGGAGAAGGATGGAGAAGATCAGTTGGACCGATTATGTGAGAAATGAAGAAGTGTTATTGGGAGTCAGTGAGCAGTGGAATATCCTACACGAAATAAGAAAACGGAAGGCTAATTAGATTGGTCATGGTCATATCTAAGGCAGTAACTGCCTTCTAAAAGAAGTTATTGAAAGAAAGATAGAGGGGAGGATAGAAGTGACCAGAAGACGAGGAAGAAGACGTAAGAAGATGCTGGATGACCTTGGGGACAGAAGAGAATATTCTCATTTGAAGGAGAAAGCTCTAGATCGCATTAAGTGGAGGAATTGTTTTGGAAGAGACTGTGAACCTGTCGTCTGACAGATTACTGATGAATGAATGAAATATTTTATAGTGGAAATATTCTGAGAAGAATAATATTTGTGTCGAGAAGCTCAGACACAGAACACCTAAATCTGTGTAGCAAATGTCAGTGACCAAGCCGCATATTTTTAAACATGGAAGTATTCATGAATGATCGGGAATTTTCAGACATCCAAATCTTTCAACATTCGGGAAAGGCAATACCGATGCTTATGACCAGTCATAAAAGTTGCCTGCAAGCCGATTACAACAATGGGCGGCATATCCTCTGTTATCAGAACTGAGCGAAATAACATCTGTGTTGCAAATGTCAGTGACCAATCAGCAAGGAAGTATAAAGAAAATGTTTCCACTGAAACTGAAGATGAAGGCAGTCTGTATCCGGTCCTCAAATCTAGTAATAGTGAACACTGTTTCTTCGCAAGTTCGCATTGCGGTGTGTAAGTGCTTGTTCCGAAACCTGAGTGATTTAAATTTTAGTATAAATAAGAGACAGGGGACTTTGTTTAATTTTGGTGTAAACAAATCTCGTATTGAAGGTGTTTGTGACGCAACAAATAGTGATTCATCCACCTCAAGCCTACATAGCGATCTCCAGGATGTAAAAAATGAAGGGAAGACCACCAGCACACAGAAGAAAAAGTCTGCATCCATTCGTAAGTACATGGACAGCTACTTAAAATTTGGTTTCATACAATGCCCTAACACTGACCAATTGCCACGACCTCAATGTGTCATTTGTGCTACTGCTCTGGGAAATGAAGCTATGAAGCCATCGCGACTTACCCGACATCTCAACACAAGACATTCCGATCTAGTCAACAAACCAATTGAATTCTTTATGCGTATAAGAGATGCACTTAAAGTAGAAAAGGAAATTATTTACCAAGCTTCAACCACTGATACTTAACTTCTAACGTCATCCTATTTAATATCACTACAGATAGCTAAATGTAAAAAACCATATTCCATTTGGGAAGAACTCATTAAGCCTTCTTTGATTGCTGCTTGTAATGAAGTATTAGGCCAGTGTGCGGCAAGTAAAATGAAAGACATCCCATTGTCGAATGATACAGTTGGTAGGCGGATATCTGATATGGCAGAAGATACAGAAACGCAAGTCATTGAAAAAATTAAAAAATCGAATTTGTTTGCATTACAACTGGACGAATCTACAGATATTCAGAACAGCAGCATTTTACTTACGTATGTACGATATATTGACCATGATGAGAGTGACACGAAGGAAGACGTTTTAAGTATTTCTGAATTACTTACGCACACTACCATCAGTGAAATTTTCAAAGTTTTAAATGGTTTCATTGAAGAGAGAGGTCTCGAATGGAAAAATTGCACTGGAGTTTGCACTGACAGCGCTGCCTGTCTTACAGGTAGAAATTCAGGTTTGGTCACTAAAATTAAGGACATGGCGGGCAATAACTTAGTGTCAACGCATTGCTATATTTATAGGCAAAACCTGGCCTCCAAAAAATGGCACTTGAACTTAATGAAGTCCTGTCTCAATCTGTTAAGTTTATTAATTATATAAAACAGTGCTTTAAATACAAGACTGTTAAAAGCATTTTGCGATGAGATGGGCTCTGATCATAAAAATCTTCTTTTCCATTCGGAAGTTCGTTGGTTGTCCCGCGGTAAAGTTCTCAAGAGGTTATATGAACTCCGAAAGAAAGTCGAGCTCTTTCTAACTGATAAGAAAAGTAACCTGTCCCATTATTTCCAGGACAAGAAATGAGTAGCCAGGCTGGCGTATCTCAGTTACATATTTTCTTGCATGAACGAGTTGAATTTAAAATTTCAAGGTCCAGATACAACAACATTTAATGTGTGGGACAAGATTTTTCTCGCTGCCGTTTTTTTCAAACCAACATCATTATAATCAATTTAATGACACAATAATCAATTTTTACGCTGACTAACATAAGTTTTTGGTGATCAGCATGGGATATGTCAATGAAAATTAGCACAAATTAATTTAATGATGTTGGTCTGAGGACACTACAAAATGCTACAATATTTCGTTAGTCCAATCATTGATAACTAATTTAAATGTAATTTTATGTTTGTCAACATGCCACACCGTGTACATAAGTGTACTAATACTCTTTATGATTATGCTGTAATTAATTACTAATATTACATTAGCTTAATGCATGAACTTCAACAAAACTGGAAAGGTATTTACGAGTAAATTTGTTGGGACTGGGCCCTCGTCTTATAAAAACGAACTTACTGGGCAGCGGTCTCATAAAGGTTGAGAACCACTGATCTAGACAATCGGCTCACAGATAGTGGCGAGGTTGTCAGCCTCCCGCGCCGCAGCCCTTTAACCCCAGGAAGATTCCTGGTACTCATTTCTGTTAGAGGCTTAGTCAATCCTAGGGCCATAATGTGGCTGGAAGGATTAGGTAAATAGAAAAAATACAATGAACTCATCGGGAATCGAACTCGCGACCTTCCCACTTCTAGCTTAGTGCCTTAACAAACTTCGCTATCGAGTGCCCCATATTGCAGATATTAAGCAATAAATTTTGAAACATTAAAAATATTCTTCAATACTGAATATTCTACAGGTACTAACAAATCGTGAGTTTGTAATTAAATTTTCCCATTGGCGCCCCCCCCCCCAAAAAAAAACTTGACGGGGCTCATATACGTAAGTCTTAGGTTGAATGTGTTTTTTTAACGTTTATAATATACACGTAGGTATATTAACTGCAACAGCTAAGGAGAGACCATGTTCGCTTAATATGAAACTTGTTTCACCGTGAAAGATTTCTTAACATTCGAGAAGGCTGGTATGTGGGCTGAGATGTATGCAAATCGGTTACCATGGATGCAACGTTCAGTATGCGCATGGTAAGAGAATTAGTGTGGGTAGACTATGTGAGGTGTTGGACACATTCCTGCGCCCACAAAATGTAGGGCGTGTGTCTAAAGAAAGCGACTGACAAGTTCAGAGAAGGGGCGACGAGTATGTGCAGTTCTGCTGACCCCAAGAGTTCAACCAAAACATAGGCTGCTAAGACAGTCGTCACTCTGTAAGGAAGTAAACAGAGAACATTGTTAGGATCCGTTACCAGGCAACGGCTAGCGAATACAAGACATAGCGTGTGTTGTAGTGAGAAGTAGAATGCGTGAATTAGGAAGAGTGTTATAGTAACTCGTAGTAACGAATTATAAATATTTAATAAACCCAATTACCAATCAAAACCCTGTGTATGGTCACTAACACATGATAATATTATTAGGATCACCAAATCAAGAGGATGAGATGGACAGGGTTTGTAGCATGTGTGGGAAAGAAGAAATACCTAATGACATCGCATTTCTAGAAATTCATGTTCACGCTGGGTGACCTGTTCAATCTCTCTCCTTGGAACATTTTCTCAGGGACAGTTAGAGAGATTACGCCTAGAGAAAGCGGGAGTTCCCCTCTTTCTTCCTCATTGTTATAACTAAAACAATGGCCTGTGCCCCTCCTTACGTACTTATGAGTTAAATGTATTCATCCAGTTATTTTTGGGATATGCTTCCAACGTACACATGTTGCCTATTCGCTTGTATGTGTCGTCATGTATTGACATTCTTGTGGTTCTACTGGCTGTGAAGGAGAATGAATATTGTTTTCTTTCGTCTTTGCCCTAACCGGATATGAATAAGCCCATAATGGATGTTAGCACGGGCTCAAATACCAGATGCTTAATTTGTGATGAGTTTGTAAATGACCTGATTTAAAAGTGTAAAAAGGTAAAGCTATCCACGTTACGGGCTGTGGTAGCATATAGAGTTGTGAAACGTCGAGGTTCTCACATTTTCTAGACAGTCGGCTCACTGATGACTGTGAGGTTGTCAGTCTTATGCGCCTGCCGCCCTTCACCCCCATGAAGATTCTTGGTACTCATTTCTGTTAGAGACTGAGTCGACCTCAGGGCCGTGGTGCTGCTGGAAGGATTATGTCAATTGAAAAATCAAAATACTTCATCGAGAATCGAACCAGTGACTTCAACCTACTACGCTACCGCGTGTCCCTTAAACTCAAAAGGCCAGATTAAATTACTATCATACAAGTTACGATTTAAAGCACTTTATAAATAAAATTAAGTTTTATTACAAATTAGAGCTTTCCTTTAAACTGCTGAATCAGTTCATTTTTGTAGATAGTAGGGGGCTAGAATATTCTATTCACATCGAAGGAGCCTCAAACGAAAAGGGTTCGGGAACCGCAAATGTAGATGTGCGTACAAAAAGATTAACAATGGGGAAAACACTCCATTGACTCATTCATTACAGGACAATCTGAGCTTGACAGCACAGAGAAGGGAGTCGTTACTGGTCCCCGTGAGAGAAACCAGGAAACGAGACCGAGAGATAACAATAACTTACTTCATAGAGCTGAGTCCTCGTTGAGAGGCCACCAGTTGCAGCAGCTACTCAAGAAATCCACAGTAATGTTTATTACCGTATTCACAAGAATAATCCATCGATCCCCATCTTAAGCCAGATCAGTCCAGTCTATATCACTCCATCCCATCTTTCCAAGTTCCATTTTAATATTATTCACCCCACTACGTGTAGGCCTTTCTAGTAGTCTCTTTCCTTCTGACTTTCCCCACCAAAATCCTGTATACATTTCACTTATCCTCATTCGTGCTACATGTGCTGCCGATCTCACAACCATTGACTTCTTCATTCTAGTTATACCGGGTGTTCCTAAAAGAATGGTGGGGTTTCATTGCCGTATATCTCCGTCAGTTTTTAGTGATGAAAAGCAAAACGTATACGGACTCATAACGCGGCTCTCAAATTTTCATTTTGTACATCGCGCTCTTTCCTAGTTCCATTTCCGACATTTAGGAGGCGTGAAATGTAAGATGGCGACCCAGCAGGAGAAGGCCTATTGCGTGCTGAGATTTGAGGTGTCTAAATCCATCGTTACAGTGCGCCGTGAATTTCGTGTACGTTTTCAGAGGGAGGCGCCATATGAAAACAACATTCGCAGATGGTACCGGCAGTTTGTGGAGAGTGGATGTCTCTGTAAAGGCAAGAGTTCTGGGTGGCCACGTGTGCCACGTGCAGACGTGGAAAGAGTGAGGGAGACGTATCAGAAAAGCCCAAGAAAATCATTACGTAGAGGAAGCAGAGAATTGTTTGTGGAGGTAAATGAAGGACATGGTTTATGTACCCCTATTGCCCCAATCGCTCCAGGACCTCAGAAACAGAATCAATCGTGCTGTGGAGACCATCACACCTGAAATGCTGCAGTGGGTGTCGCAAGGAATTCGACTATTGCATTGATGTGTGCACATAGAGGCACTTTGATGGATGTACATAAAATTTGGACAGTTAAGCTTCTGATTGACACATGTTATGATTGTACACGGTAAGAAATACGAAATATATACGTATCTAAAACCCCACCATTCTTTTAGGAACACCCTGTACTTGTTTAAGAGTACAAGTTATGAAGCTTCTCATTCTGCAGTTTTCTCCGACCTCCTGTCACTTCATCTCTCTTCGGTCCAACTATTCTCGTCAACACCCTGTTCTCAAATACACTCAGTCNGCTCCGGTCTAGAAAAACGAGATTAATGGCCTTGGGAATCCGTTGTGCTAACCGCGTGACACCCTCTATCCTCAAAAGTTGGTACTAGCTTCACCAACAAGCTGTGGTCGCTCGGTCGATATAGTTCGCTTGCGGACTACAGTCCACGGAGTTTCTCTTTGAGTGTATCCTTGGCCCATCATCAGCCAGATCTCACCGAACGGGGACTGTGCTGCACAAGCGCTCTTGAATTGTAAACGGCAGGTGATCGAACCAAATCTCGGCCAGGATACTGGCTATCCTTAGATATTTCGTGCTTTTCCTCAGCCTTTCTAGAAAATTCCAGGATAGTACATTAGTCTAAGATTGAATACTTTCAACCCATCATTTATCTACCACTCCACCATTCGGAATTATACAAGACCGATACTTGCAACCCCGTCCAGTCTCACTAACAGCAACAACTGACAGTCATATTCAGAGCACTACGTGTCCTTTAGATCTGTAAAATATTCAGCGTAATGTATCGTAGCCGAGCGGTCTAAGGCATGCTGCGATGCTGGTCTCGTGGATTCGAATCCCACTTAAGACAGATGTTTGGTGTGTGTATGCGGTTATTCTGCGCTTGTGTTGTCCTGTGTTTAGGCAGCGGCTTTGCGACTGACTGATCTCCCATCCAACGAGTCCTGCAGCCTGTGAAAAAATAAATTATTAAGAAACTGAATAAGAGGCCAAGGCCCTGAATGGGCTGAAAGAGCCATTGAAAAAAGGAAATTATTCGAACACTTGCTACTTTAAATACGGCGTTCTTGAGAATGCCACAATTCAGCGTGGGGAAGAACAGTTGTGAAAACAATATGATATAAATGCTGTTTACATCCGAGAGATCACGCCCATCAACTGAATAATGAATATTAATGAACAGTTCTGTGAGTTTTCACTTGGTAAACCGTCACCTAAACACCTGTTAGTATCTGTGATAGTTACACATTAGGTACGCCTTGAAAAGTGCATGTGTCAGCAGGATATGAAGTTTCAATCCGAGTAGGCTGAATGCTGACTGCGAGCTGATGCAATCCTTCTTGCTCATATCTCATTGCAACTGGACTATGTAGGAATTCAGTTCGTTTCCAAAGAAATTCAGCATGATATTCGTCCCAATCATGTGTGCTGAGATTATGTTCTTTTAGCCCAACACTCCCGTGTTATCCTACATAACCTCAAAGCCATTTTTGAGCTGATCATCTAGAAAATGTGGAAGCCTCGACGTTTCACAGCCCTATGAGCCTGCACGGCCATACTTCACAGCCATAAGTTTACATTTCCTTAAATTAAATACATATCTAGCCATCTAACTGACAAGTAACCGAATATTTCTAAGGAGCAGAGATCTTACAATCAGCTATGTCCTCTCCAATATATTATTCTTCAATCAGGCTCTCATCCGACGCTATACAGGTCACCTGATCTAGTGACAGCATAATAAGATAGACGACAAATAATGCAGCAAGCTGTTCCATTTTACAGGCTACATCCCTCAGGCCGATGTGATTACCTTCGAAACTGCATATCCTAGCACACTTCAAATTCTTTATTGTTTTGGGGATCACTAAACTCACAGTCTTAACCATATTCTGTCCAAGTGTCGAAAACTTGAGCATTTGGTTAATTCTGTACTTTAAATTTTATTCACCAAAAAGTTCATTATACTCGTATACTCGTCAGAAAAGCATGGCAGACATGTCTGTTTCTGGACAACGGCTAGTGAAAACACATTTCAGCGGCAACGAATACGATTGTATAAATGAACACGTTGCTCGGAGATCGTCACACGTTTCGTGGCAACAGAGAATAACAGAGGAATGAACTGTCCGACTGTGTTCTGTGTTCGGAACGCACAATGTTAGTTCAGTCCAAGATTTCAGACAGCCAGAAAGAGAATTCCAGACGATTGAGGACTGCGGGCTGTTTCAGTAGTTGAAGTGTTACCAAGTAACGGCTAGTAAGCAGACGTTGAATTCATTTGGTGTGTTATAGTTACAGTAATAATTACTTGTACTTACGAATTGTAAGTGCCCAATGAAGCTATCCTCCGATCCAAACCCCGTCTATAAGTCACTAATGCACGTGACAATATACTGTATTATTCAAACGAATTTCAGTCTTGAGTTGCAGCGTGAGCTAATTAAAATACGGAATCATCTGTTGTCCTCAGCTTGGACTGACATAGAACTTGTATATAAAAGAAAACTCCGTGGTTTTAGTCCGCAAGCGAACTATACCGACCGCGTGACCGCCGCTTGTAGGTGAAATTAGTGGCAACTTTAGCAGATAGGGAATGTCGCGTGGTCAGCTCTGTTTTCTAGACCGTAGCCGCTATTTTCTTGAAATAGCTCCTCAATTATCCTCACGAGGCTGAGTGGACCCCGTTCCAGTCCCACTACTTCTCAGAAAATCTTGGTAGCGCCTGGAATCGAACCCGGACCTATGGAATCTGTAAAATAAGTAGATAAAGGTATCCCTGTAACAGGCCGTGGAGGCCCATAGGGTTGTGAGATGTTGAGGCTCCCACATTTTTTAGACAGTCGGCTCACAGATGGCGGTGAGGTTGTCAGCCTTACGCGCCGGCCGCCCTTTACCCCCAGGAAGATTCTTTGTACTTATTTCTGTTAGAGGCTGAGTCGGCCCCAGGGCTATAGTGCGGCTGGAAGGATTAGGTAAGTTGAAAAAGTCCACCTCATCGGGATTCGATCCCGAGGCCTTCTGGCTTGTAACATAGTACCACAACCAACTACGCTACCGCGTCCCTCCCCCTCTAGATCTGCAAACATAAATATTATGTTCATACTGACAACGGACTTAGTATTGCTGACTACGACTCTTACAAATAACAGAACCGTCCTATCGTCAGAGAGGGCGCCTCAAGTGGACAAAACCTTAACTCTCTGTTACTAATATCTGGTCATAAGGCCCAAATGGGGCTCAACTCCAGGACGAACTGATTGACTGACCGTTATTCGCAACGTAAATTTAAATTTGATTTTGACGTCAGTCTTTAAGTTGTTAAACCATATGCCTACCATTCACTCTGGCTGCTGGATTTGAGGCTCTTACAGCGGTGGCTATGAAGAGTAGCAGCTTCTGGGATATGACACGCCTTCGAAACGTCGATAAACATCTACCGGACTACACAGCGTCACATTGTAAAAGACATAAATCTTCACACGTTGAAAGCATCTTAGAACAGGAAGTTGAGGAATATATTTGGACCTACTTGTTAGGAATTCAAGAAGCACAAACGAAACTGCAAAATGATGAAGTGATTCATAATCTGTAACCTCCATCAAATGGAGGGTCATCAAACCAAGGAGAACGAGATAAGCCGGTCATAACACGCATGTAAAATGTGGAGAGCCATATACAATATTTTGTTGAGGAAAACTAAAGGAAAGAAACCACATGACAGATCTAGACGTAGATAAGAGTAACACATTAATATGAATTCTAAATAAATTAGGCGTGGTGACGTGTGCTGGATTGATCTACATCATGGTAAGGTCCAGTGACGAATCCTTGTGACTACGGTAATGGCATTTTAGGTTGCATAAATGTGCGAGGAATTTCATGAACAGTTGAGTGAATGATAATTTCTTAATATGGACTATCGAATTAAACGGTGTCACATCTCAAAGGCAGTCACCACTATGAAAGCCTTAAATCTCACATAAGAACATTTACTAAGAGTACATAACCACAGAGACACACAGGGAGAATGTAATGAGAAACTGTTTCTGCAGGCTGAGATATGCCTAAAATGTACATTTCTGCTGTAATATGAAGATGGACTTCCTTTTATCAAGACCACACAACTTCCTGTTCAAAACTTAAACGAGAATTTTTATTCTAGCTGAGTGGCATAAAATGTCCCTTCAGCAATCTTGACAGTAAGTGGCTGAAAGTGTGATATGAAAGTGAACAGCTTTTATAAAATGTTATCAATTTCTAACTCTCTACACACTACAGCAGCAAAGGGGATCACTGCCACGCAGAGACAAGTTTATTTTTGTCATATATTCTTGATAAAATCAGAGTCAAAATCACATTGCGACTGACGGTCAGTCAGTAAATGTTGGTGTCAAGCCCAATCTTGGGCTTATGACCAGATATTTATTACTGTTTGACAGTGCGTTAATTTTTTTTTTTGTGGGGCGCCCTCTCCGACGAGAGGACGGATCTTGTCTTTCGTATATGCTGCTGGCCCTTGCCAGCGCAGTCTTTCTCGGGTCCGAGTCCCTTGGTACTCGCAACCACATATTACTGTCTCAGATGTGAGACTTCCCTTTTCGTCGCCTCCTACGACTCGCACGGTCACGGTGGATGTATTTGACCCCGCCTCCATACGGGGTGTTGAAAACAAGTTCTGGGAAGAAATAATAATAATATCATCTGATCTGACGCTGACAGCATAGAAAACGACGCCTCCAGCAATTTTTCCATATCGAGGGAACTTGTTTACCCAACCGTTGCCTAGCAAGGATCACAGGAAAAATTTCACCTTTATTTTAACAGTACAAGTGGACATTATTTGGTTAACTGCTTCCCCTTATATTGATTGCAGGACAATAATTCAGAGTTATAATTTTGTCTGTGGTTCTGTATGGGTGTGAAACTTGGTCTCTGACATTTAGGGAGGAACATAAACTGAGGGTATTTGAGAACAGGGTGTTGCGGAAAATACGTGTATTTGGACCGAAGAGAGATGAAGTGACAGGACGTTAGAGAAAACTGCGTAATGAGGAGCTGCATAACTTATACTCCTCGCCAAATATTGTTTGAATGATCAAGTCAACGAGGATGATGTGGGCAGGGCATGTAGCACGAATGGGGAGAATAGGAATGCATATATGATATTGATGAGAAAGCCAGAAAGAAAGAGACCACTAGGAAAACCAAGACGTAGCTGGTGGACAATAATAAAATGGATCTTAGAGAGATAGGATGGGATGATATGGATTGGATTGATCTAGCTCAGGAAAGGGATCAGTGGAGGGCCCTTGTGAACACGGTAATGAACCTTCGGGTTCCATAAAATGCTGGAAAGTTCTTGAGTAGCTGCACAAGTGGCAGCTCTTCAAGAAGGACTCAGCTCCATGAGTGAGTTATGACAGGTCTCTTAGAGTTAAGGCACGTTGTTTCTATTGGTGACACAAAATAATATATTTCATACCTTATGCAGAACATTGTAAGTGTACATGTAACAACATAATTTGAATGTAGTATAGAACTGCTAGTAGTTAGTGCCTAAGACATAATTTTGGATCTTTAGGTTATGAACCCTAATTTACGAGCGTACTGCATACACGAAATCACCATGATGTGATATTCTAGCCGGTAATATTTTATGCTAAGTAATTGCTACGGCGTGACGCAATACCACGTCACTCTGAACCTGCGAAAGAGAACTCATGTGACCGTGATAAAGCATGTGAACACACCACAAGAAATAAACGCGAATTATACAGTCATCTTCTTGTTTGTTATCTGCAAAAGTAGCCCATGTAGAATTCTGTAGGTATACTATAATCCACAATATTAAACGCTTCATTTGACTAGCAGAGTCCTTTAGGGACGTTTAGGCATGGCTTGTAGAATGGTATTAAGATGGATCTTAAAGGAGAACTGGAGAATGTGGACTGAATTCATATGAAGAATGCCATCGTCTGGGATGTGGCGCCGACGTTCCTCCGAAACGTCGGTTCTCACAAAATCTACACGGTGCCACGTCTCAGAAGACGACATTCTTCATAGTCACCGCCGTGAAAGCCAAAATTCTTGCATTGAATCCATATGGTTCAAGACGGGAACCACTTGTGACTTCTTGGATACACGATAATAAATTTTCGGGTTCCGTAATATACGGGGAATATATTGATTAGCTGAGCGATTACTAAGCTCCTTTTTTAAAAAGGGACTATTCCAAAGAACTGGTTCTCGTGGTCATCCTTCTTGGAAAACCGAACGTGATATTCGGCACTGAGGCTACCATCATTGTCTACCATCTGTTTGTATTTCTCTGTAATTGTTGTAGTTGTTAATCGTATTTGGTTTGTATTCGCTGTGGTAGGATGTCCTTATTGTTGTGTATTGTGTTTTGTTTGAACGTGTTGTCACTTAGTGTAATGTGTGTTACTTGTCTGTTGTGTCCTATTGTGTACTACTGCCACCGGGCTAAAACCCAATTGCAGTATAATAAATAATATATATATATATCATCATTAGCGCATATAATTAATCACAAATTTTTTTCGCATTTTGAGGAGGTGTGTCTCCGATTCCTTCTCGTGTACTGACATATTATTAGACTAAAATGTTCAAGGAATAAATGAACCAGGCATAACAAAGTTTTCTTCAGTCAATTTTCGTCACTATTTCGCTTCTTCACATAAAAAAAAATCTATCTCTGTACAGTCCGTGGAGGCCCCTAGGGTTTGAGACGTCGAGCCTCCCACATTTTCCTAGATAATCGGCTCACAGATGGCAGTAATATCAGCTTTACTCACCGGTCGCCCTTTATCCCCAAGAATATTCCAAGAATACTCCTGGTACTCATTGAGTTCACCCCAAGATCATATTGCTGCTGGAAGGAGTAGGTCAATTGACAATCTAAGATATCATCAGGAATCGAGCCCGGTTCCTTCAAGCCTGTAGCCTAACTATTTTTTTCGGAAGAGCATACAGTTCAAAACACTGACTAACCAACCTATGAAGTAATGAAATCCACGGGGTAGAGTACTTCTTACTGAAGTGAACGGAGAAGTTCATGGAGGTAAGCCTAGGCCCACTGGGGCTGTAATGCAAAGAAAAAAAAAGAGTACTCCTTGTGCAACTAAGAGTCTTGTGGGTAGAAACTATCCCTGTCACAAATCGTGGATGCCCGTAAGTTTGTGAGATGTGGAGACTCCCACACTTTCTCTAGACAACTGGTTCGCAGATGGCGGTGAGGTTGTCAGCCTTATGCACCGGCCGGTCGTCCTTTACTCCAATGAAGATTCCTGCTAATCATTTCTTTTAGAGGCTGAGTCGACCCAAGTGTAATAATCCGGCTGGAAGAATTAAGAAAATTGAAAAATTCCACCTCATCGCGACTCGAACCCGCGACCTTCCGGCTTGTATAGTGCCTTAACCAGCTCTGCCACAGCGACTCCCAAAAATCTCTTAATAAAACCCGAAGTTTCACAAAAGCTCAATATTTCCAGTGGTCCCAAAGAAACCAGTTCACAACCTCCAACTCTTTCTTCTTGTCCTTAGCTCCATAGATCAGAAAACAACCTCTTCCGGTCTCATGATTCTTCCTATCTCTTCCTTTATCTTCCAACGTATCTTGTGTCTATACTTCGTAAGTCATAGCTTGTTTAGGATTGTGGGTTTATTAATTTTGCGGAGATGTTCCTTCCATTTCTATATTTTCTTCTATTTTTCCAGTTTAATGAGAAAAATTTAAGTTGTTTTCTTATATCTTCCTTCCTCGTTCTATTTCACTGCAACCCTTCGTAGACCTTAAACATTTAACCTCAGCTGCCTCTATTCATGTCGAGTTCTTCATTTTAACAGTTCGAGATCCAATGCTACATCATAGGCCTAATAGCAGGAATGTCATAATTTCTTCTGAGATCTGTTTTAATAATATCCTCCCATCCACTTCTAGTTTTCCAAGTGGTCTATTCCAATCAGGTTTCCTGATAAAATTTTAATTTGCATGTACCATCTGATCACTAATACAATTAGAATAACAAACATTCACGGCAGTAGCTTTATGTAATTTCCGTGACGTCATAAGTAGGATAATAGGAATTTAATTATGATAACATGCAGCAAGGCAACTTATGACGTACCATATTCTCTTACGAAAACCTTACAGAGACTCTGAATATTATGAGACCTGTTTTAATATTATCCTCCCATCCACTTCTAGTTTTCCAAGCGGTCTATTAAAATCAGGCTTCCTGATCAAATTCTGATTTGCATGTACCATCTGTTGACTAATGCAAGTAGAATAACAAACGTTCACGACAGTTGCTTTGCGTAATTTCCGTGACATTACAAGTAGGCTAATAGGAATATAATTATGATAACATGCAGCAAGGCAGCTCATGACGTACCATATTTTGTTACGAAAACCTAACAGAGACTCAGAAACAAGCAACAAGTTTCTTTCAGTTTTCTCACCCGAATATAACCTCATATTACCGCCCCATTGCATTAATAGTACACGCCAATTAACACAGAAATTGGGGCAGAACACTAATAAGCAAGTTTACAATTTATTTTCATACCAAGCACCAAAGAAATTCCGATAGTTCGGTCGGTATAGAGACTGAGGCCGGTATAGAGGTCGGGGGACCAAATCAGTGCTCCATCAGTCCTCTATTATATCATTCGTCGTCAGTATGGTTTTATGTATGAATGTACACGTACATGCCAAGTTTTGATTGAAAACCGTGAAGGAAAGAGACCACTTAGGAGCCTCAGACATGGAAGGAGAAGGTAATATGAAAATACTTATTAAAGAAATAGGATACGATGATGCGGACTGGCTTAATTTGATTTAGGATAGGAACAAGGGGCAAGCTTTTGTGAGCACTATTGTGAACTTTCAGAATTTATAAAATTCACAGATTTTCTTGAAAGAGTGAGAAACTTTTGTATATACGAGTATTGTCACGCGTCGGGGTATGTCACGCAACAAATAAATTCACGTGGGTCTCGGATTCAGCGAATCTTTATTGGACATTCACACTTACCCACCGTACAATTGTTAGCACTTCAGCTGTATTCTGCGGCCGCCATCTTCCAACTGTGTTGTATGGCGACTAGGTCTCAACTGCGTTCTTGCTGTCCAAGGCCAAGTCACATTGCGACTGACGGTCAGTCAGTCAGTAAGTCTTGGTGTCGAGCCCCTTCTGGGGCTCATGACCAGATATTTTTTTACTCTTGAACGTTACGGTTTTGTTTTTTGTGGGGTGTCCTCTCTGACGAAAGGAGGGGTCTGTCTTTTTTACGTGCTACTGGCTCTTGCCAGCGCAGTCTTTCTCGGGTCCGAGTCCCTTGGAACTCGCGACCATATTTTAGTGTCTCAGATTTGAGACTTCCCTTTTCGTCGCGTCCTACGACTCGCAGGGTCACGGAGGGTGGTGTAGCTCTGTCGCTCTCGGCTTATGTAGGTGTTCTCCGTTCTTGCTGTCTGCAGCTCTCGGCTTATGTAGGTGTTCTGCGTACTCAGTAGAGGACACCCTTCGCCAAGGCCGATACTTGTAGGTTGTTAAATAAACCAATTAACAATCTGAACGGCGTCTTCAGTAACGAAACACGTTACACTGGTGTCAGATGTGGGATTGGACTTACACACGTGACCGACAGTATTCGAAATCAAGACACGTGACAATTTGGTGTCAGAAGTGGGATTGGGCTTACACACGTGACCGACAAGATTCAAACTTAAGCACGTTACAATATATATATATATATATATATATGTGTGTGTGTGTGTGTGTGTGTGTGTGTGTGTGTGTGTGTTGATCGTCCGAGGGCAGTTATTTGAGGATTTATTAACTTCTCAAGAAGAATTCTCTACTATGAATACTATATACTCGTACATACAGGTATGCTCAGCACGGGAAAATGTGAATGAGTGAAAGACATTCTTCTCTCAGACACTCCGCTCACCGCATTGCATTTTGGGGGGGATTATATAAAGAACACAATCAACTGAGAAGTGAAGTCGATAGAATAGTTAAACGGTGGAAATCAGACACAACAGATACAGTCTCCCTGAGTAAAGAAGAGTAAAATCTTTCTGTTTGCTGAAATAAGCACCACGCCATGAAGACGTATGGGTAAGTGGAAGCACAGCTCCACTATTCTTTACCTCGTCACTAGGTGGAGGTGAGTGGTCAGTTTCACGCTTCTACCGCTTTATCCCCTAGGAAATAGCCTCCGGTACTCATTAGCTAGGAGACTGGTTGGGCCTTAGATCCGGTCTGGACTCTGTGGAGAAGAGAAAAATCTCTTGACCAACCGAGAATCGAAACCCTGCCGTCCAACCAGTAGCCTAACGCCATATCGACTCACCTCTCTTACATAGTTACTTCGCTTAAAATGGAAAAAGTTTCTGTCATTGCATATGGGCCCGATGTTAGGAGAACAGTGATGTGCTCTTGTATTGGGCGTTCCGCTTTTTTCTAGTGGAATTCAAGGAGGTCAACCACATCCACCCTCTCAGTATTAGAAAAAATGGTATGCATACGAACTGACAATGATCGCAGAATAAAACGATGTGAATGAAAGAGAGACACAATCTCTCCTTTGTTTCTATCAATGCCTCGTAGTTCATCATATCCTGGCGCCAAGACGAGAGACGTCGCGAATGATAATTGGATATTGGCGATAATGACGCCATCGAAACCATACGCCCCCTCGTTCCTCAATAGTTTTGCTAACTGGAAGCCAAAGTTGCAAATTGTTACTAGTTCACCGCTGTATTGGGAATACTTATGATAATCAGGGCCCGGGTTTTGATGACCTGAAAATATTTAAAAAATGACCGAAAAAATCCAGAAAAATGACCTGAAGGAGAACAGAAAGAACACTTCGCTTCCATGTTATTCACATTTCAGAAAACATATGAAGAAAAATTCCCTAAAATGACCAAAAATGACAAGAAATACCCTTAAAAGCCCAAAAATTTACCAAAAGATTACCCCCAAAAATGAAAAAATAACCTTGAACCTAAAAATGTCCAAAAATGACAAAAAATTGCCTATAAAATTTCCATTTCTGTAACCAGCAGCTTATATCCGAGATTTATGTACACGTACATAAGAGCATCGCATAGGCTACAAGGAAAAAAAGATGACATGTCATCAAAATCCGGGCCCTGATGATAATTATGAACAAAATAGACGAAGATTATAGTAAATAGAGCGATAGGTCCACTGTGCACAAGCCAATTCTTCGTGGCATTGCAACGGTGATACCTGCGAAGAAAGTGAAACCCAGAGATACGAATCATGCTAGGCTACAAAATGAGTGTGTGTGTGTGTGTGTGTTTGTGTTTGTGTGTGTTTGTGTGTGTGTTTGTGTGTACACAAAGCTGTCTCTGTAACAGGACTTGGAGGCACATAGGTTTGTGAGACGTCGAGGCTCCAGCATTTTCTTCACAATCGGCTCACAGATGGCGTTAAGGTTGTCAGCCTTACTCACCGGCCGCCCTTTACCCCCCGAGAAGATTCCTGGCACGCATTTCTGTTAGAGACTGAATCAACACCAGGGCCATAGTACGGCTGGAAGGATTAGGCAAATTTAAAAACCCATTGACCTCATTGGGAATCCGGCTTGTAACATAGTACCTAAACCAACTACGCTACCGCGTGCTCCAGTCAATATGTACCGTGTCTATATTTCTAACGTTTCGTCATATTCAGGCTGTGATGTCAATCGTTGCGTAATCATTAGAAATCATTAGGTTCTGTCTTCAACATTCGACAGGGATCAAAACCGACATACTGGAAATCTCGTTGGATATACAGGACTTTTCTTCTGTAAGATACACCAGAGGCAAGATATGTAGCACGCATGGGGAGAAGAAGAATTGGCACACAGTCCGCGGAGGGCCTTTCCTCTAAAGTAAAGCGGCAGGACCGTGAAGCTCTCCACTCACCTCCAACTTATTGCCGATGCCAAGGATACATGGATCCACCTGTACGAGCGGACTGTCTAGAAAACGTAGAAGCTTCGACGTTTCACAATCCATGATCCTCCAAGGACTGTTACAGGGATAGCTTTACCTTTACCTTGGCCATAACATGATCATATATGTTATGCTTCGTAGCTCCAAAATCGCATTTTAATACGAAAACTTGGATTGAAAAATCAGAAAATAAAGGACAGGAAATTTGAGCTGCTTTCTCTAGTTTAGTGTCGACATATTTACCGAATGCCTATCAGAATGTTAAGGACAGCCTGCCTGATCACCGGGCTTTCCCTACATGTTTTTATTATTGCATGTTATCGAGCACATGGTGGCGCCATAGCTCAAGCGGTTAGTCGCTGGCTTCCCACCGCGGCGGCCCGGATTCGATCCCGGGTCTGGTCAAGTGGGAATTGTGGTGGACAAAGTGGCGCTGGGGCAGGTTTTCTGCGAGTAGTTCGGTTTCCCCTGCCAATTTTCAGCCCACAAAATTCTCCATCATCATAATTACCCGGGGCAGGCTACAATAGGCCAATCAGTGGCCGCCGTGCCGAGTGGACCCAGTTGGACTGCACCCCCCACTAAGCAAATTTAAAAAAAAATATATCGAGTGCATCATCTCTACGAGAAATCCGACCATATCAACAATAATTTACTATCGTGGGTATTACGAATTGTCATTGTCATCTGAGGTCTAGATTTCATTTACACAGATATTCTTATCCTGGTTCTGTGTCACTTTCATAGGCGTCAATACGCAGAACCGTAATTTAATTTCTCTCTTCTTATAAAGCGTTGACTGCTAACGCAGGATTTATGCCAGCTATGGGAAACAAAATCGCCCATACCGGAGTTCTTTATAAGCACACAAGACTTTTCCGCCTCTGCGGTCTAGTGGTCAGAGTTCCTGGCTACAGATCGAGAGGTCCGGGTTCCCGGCTCTACCAGATTCTCTGAGTAGTGGGTCTGGAACGGGGTACACTCAGCCTCATGAGGATAATTGAAGAGCTATTTCAAGGAAATAGCGGCTCCGGTCTAGAAAACCGAAATGGGGAATTCTTGCGCTGACCACGCGACACCCTCTATCCGCTAAAGTTGGCACTAACTTCGCCGACAATCGGAGTTCGCTCGATTGGTATACTTCGCTTGCGGACTAAAACCACGGAGTTTGTATATGTTATAACACGGCGACAGAATGCGTCACCTATCCTCCCTCCCACCCCCTGCCCCGCTGCTTTTACCCCAGTTCACACCTCATGAGTATGAATGAATGAATGAATGTATGAGGGGTAGGCCTCCTCGGCCCTTGCACCGCGACCTAGAGTGCTCTGTTGTTCTTGTACCTCATGAATAACCCAGAGACAAGGTATAAAACCCCGGCCTACTTGAATTCTGTAATGAAGTCGAAACTAAGTCCCTTTTTTTTTTTATTGTGATTGGTTATTGTTCACTCTGTTCTTATGCTACGGAACTGTAGACTTTCTGTTAAGTCATCGTTCACAGAAAACGGACGGGTGAGAGTCGGTCAACATTTGGGCGATGCGTTGATTATATATGTTGTATGTACATGATGTGTTTGCACCTAGTTCCTGATTATCTGCCAGATGTCGCAGCAGTCCCTGGACAATGAAACGCATTTCTGGTGGCTGTGTTGTGAATGCAAGCAGCGGCATCTCTACGTACATATTCGACTTAACAAATTGAGTGTCTGTATCTCATCGTCTATTTGCTTACATTGTCAGTATTACGCACACGTACACTCACGCTTTCAATATTTTCGTGCCCTTTGTATTTCTACGATACATTTATTTTTGGCGCGCCGTTTCAAAAGAAAATCTGTGTGTGTGTGTGTGCGTGCGTGCGTTTTATGCTTTACAGTGTACTTTTTTTAGCCATGTGAAATGAGTCTTTCTCACGGCGTCATGGCTCGTCTTCAGGGCGAGGAAGCAGGACGTGGAGGTGAGCTACAGCTATAACAAGTAAATAGTCGAGGACAGCTGAAAGAACGTGATCCTCCTGCTTTGAGGTTGGCTGGGGGACAATTTCCCACTGTAAAAGAACCTCAGTGCTACCGAATGTTACACAACCTCGGAATTTTCTTTCTCTCTCTCTGTCTGTCTTCCTGTTGCTCCCGCTTTGGAGCATACGGTATCTGTGAAAAGCTTTGTTTCACTTCAGCTTCTTAATCCTAGGTCCGTCGGTAGAGCTCTTTGGAAAGGGGATCAGCCAGTCACAAGGCCACTACCTACACAAACACAGAACAATGGCAGTAAAACATCCATGCCTTGAGTGGGATTCGAACCCACGATCTCAGCGTTCGAGTGGACGAAATCAGTTCATGCTTCACAACGCGCGGTTGGGCGACTTCTATATTACTTTCTTGTACTGAATGTCTATGCTACAGGCACAGGCTTAGCAGACACCAGGATTGGGAGCAGTCAGTTTCCCAAGGTGGGCGGCTAGAATATTAGCTCACAAACTAAACTTATGTACAATTCATTCAGGATACAAAAACTATATGTTTTTTTATTGCTAGTGGGGTGGAACTAAGTCTCTTGTACTGCGGCCACTTCTGGCCTATTGTACCAGCCCCAGAGGGTGATTGTGGAGCAATTGGTGGAAAGAAGATTGGCAGGGGAAACCGAAGTACTCGGAGAAAACGTGGCCCAGCGCCACTTTGTCCACCACAAATCCCACTTGACCAGACCCGGGATCGAACCCGGGCCGCCACGGTGGGAAGCCAGAGACTAACCGCTTGAGTTATGGTGCGGCCCTTTTTCAGAGCGCACAAAACTATATGTTCTATTAAATCTTATAGGCTTACTGAATTGCAAAAACTGTGCACAAATATTGCGGTCTTCATATTGTAAAGAGAAAGCCCAATATTTCGGAAGAATATATCGCCTCCTTCTTCAGTTTCGATGATTACACCAAGTACAGAAGAATAAGGAGTTTCATCTTGCCGACTCTTTCTCCTTGAACATACAGGGACTTTTCTCCCGCAAGGTTACCTGCTCAAGATATTATGTAACCTCAAAGATTTTTCAGAAAAAGGAGGTATAACTATCCAGTTTTATGACGTGCATTATTTTGTAATGCTACATCCTAATTTGGCCATGAATGTGTGTATATTCCGATGTTAGTTTTAACAGTTTTCCAGGGAAGCCTCCATTATGAAGAGCTGTTAAAGCTAACTGTAGAACACACAGGGATATCTAATTCCTTGGTAAGTACAGTGTATCGTACGATGAAGTGAGTGCAGCAGGAATCTGAGACAGTGAGCCTATATCTTGATACCCGGACCATGCTGAGATGCCTGGAAGATACAGTGAATGATGTTCGAGAGCTAAGAGTGAAGAGATGGAGGCAAAAGGCAAGTAGAAAAGAAGTCAAAGGTTATCACACGGCCGTTGAGCCAAGGAGCAGGTGACTAAGTATGAAATTTGGTGGGATTACACTACAGATATTTTATTTAATCGAATATATAATATATTAACACTTGACCTCGAAGTGACCAGCAGTCCGCCGTTCATAATTAATAAAGATGACGTCCGTATCATTTCTTGACCTCATGAAAGAGTTGGCGGGGCACTATGCTACAAGCTGAAAGGTCGCGGGTTCGATTCCCGATGTGGTCATTGGATTTTCAATTGACTTAATCCTTCCAGTCGCACTATGGCCCTGAGTTCGACTCCGACTTTAAAAGAAATGAGTAACAGGAATATTCCTGCGGGGTAAAGAGTGGCTGAAGCGTAAGGCTGGCAACTTCACCGCCACCTATGCGTCGATTGTATAGAACAGGCATGTCCAACTTCAAACAGATTGTGATCGACTTTTTAGTGTCAAAACTGCCAGTGATCTACCACCTCCTCCTATCGTCGTACCTCGCTTAAAGCAAAAATATTGGTAAAAATAACACGACACATGATTTTTTGTGTAAAAGCAACAACATAGATTGAAAGTACAGAAAACTTTAACGCGTATTTTCCCTTCAAAATCCGAATATAGTCGTATTATATTACAAGTGAATTTACATGTTTTTCACGTATAATTTCCTTATAGGCCTATGAGATCGATCAAAAATCGTCCCGCGATCGACGCGTTGGACATGCCTGGTCTAGAAAAAGTGGGAGCCTCGACGTCTCAGAACCCTATGGGCCTCGACGGCCCTTTACAGGATTAGCTCTACCTTTACCATGAAGGAGTTGGACACAGAAAGTATAGTTTCACTTACTTGAATCACTCCTTTCTGATTTATACAGAAAATAAGAGGCATAATTTGACTGAATTACAGCGCCAGAAGCCTCCTCGTACATGCCGCATATTTTGACATGGCCTCTGTGTTTCCTGTGAGGAGAAATGAGGAGAAGTGTGATAAAAGTAGTGGGGCAGTGGTTCCAAGTGGATTGTGGGAAGGTGGGAGAGCGGCACAATGTCCCATTTTCCCTCTACAATCCGTGTCTAAAGTAATGGGCTCGACTAACCGCACTGCGCAATCTTCTGGGAACGTCCAGGTCTAAAACATATGAAAGGTAAAGCTATCCCTGTAACAGGCCATGAAGGCCTATAGGGATGTGAGACGTAGAGGCTCCCACATTTTCTCTAGACCAGCCATGTCAAACATGCGGCCCCCATAGTCACAAAGTGCGGTCCCTCAACTTTTAGAGCTAATTGATATTAAAATCAATATTAAAATTTTAGTAGAAATATTTTTTGTAAAGATTTCCCAACAGACCAGAAGACAAGAAGTCTCACGCAGACATAAATTAGCAGGCTGCAGGAAAAGTGATTCTGAGAATTGCAGAAGGGTTTGTCCAACTAACGGTTTGTAAAGTTCGTGAAGGACAAACTACTGTATTTCAGAAGGTTAATGCACTAAAATCCGCACAGCCTCACCACACCAAGTATTTCCAAGAATCCCTTTTCGAGGCATACTAAGAATACAAAGAGGGTGGCAACTGACAGACAAGAGCAAGGGATTTCCACCTTCAAAACTAGCTTGCAAACCCCAGCCAAACTGCTAGCAAACTTTGTCATTCAGTTCATTTTCACACAGCGACAGGTGCTGATGTTTCCTTGTGATGAATGTGTATAAAGGTTATAATTAAACAGTAACAATGTCGCTTTCAAAAAATTCAAGTAGCAAAAAAGAACTACTGAAAATAAGAGCCGTGTTTTTCAAGAAAAATGGGAAATCGCTTATTTTTGTTGTGAAATAGAAGGTAAAATTACATGTTTGATTTGTGGGCAAAATATATGTGTTCCAAACGAGTACAATGTAAGACGGCATTACGAAACCCATCGTGAAAAATACGACCGGTACAAAGAAAAGTCAAGGGAAGATAAATTACGGGATTTTAAGGCTGCACTCGTCGAGCAACAGTCTTTGTTTACGAACGTGAAACGAGACAATGAAGCCTTTGTTAAAGCAAACTATGTACTTGCAGAACTTATAGCAAAGAATTCTAAATGTTTTAGCGAAAGTGAATTTGTAAATGAGTGTCTTGTAAAAACCGCAGAAATTGTATGTCTCGATAAGGTTCAGATTTTCAAAAACATTTCCTTGTCACGAAACACTGTTGCCGAAAGAGTTGGTATTGAGACTAATTTAAGTGAACAGTTGTTGGCAAAAGTTAAAAGTTTCACAGCATTTTCTATTGCAGTTGATGAAAGTGCAGATGTTAGTTGTGTGGCACAATTAGATGTGTTTATCCGGGCCTGTGATACTGACTTAATTATAACTGAGGAGTTACTAGACATAATTTCTCTTAAAAACACAACAACTGGTGAGGATATCTTTAACGAAGTGTATGGGCTCTTAGAAAATTACAATCTTCCGTTATCGAAACTTGTGTGTGTAGCAACGGATGGGGCTCCTTCTATGACGGGGAAACAGAACGGATTTGTTGCTAAGTTAATGGCCAAGCAGAAAGAAGTCTGTCCTAGTTGTAAGTTTAACCATATTCACTGCATCATTCACTAAGAAGTTCTGTGCTCAAAAATCATAAAAATGAATCATGTGTTGCAATTTGTGAAGAAAGTAGTAAATTTTATTCGATCTCGGGGACTGAAACAACGTCAGTTTTCTTCTTTACTTAGTGACATTGGATGTGAATTTGAGTCTACCGTACTATGCAGAAGTTCGCTGGCTTTCGTGTTATAGTGTTTTAAAGCGCTTTTGGCTTTTTCGAGAAGAAATTAAGATTTTATTTTGGAAATGAAAAACGAATCACCCGACAAACTTTGTGACGATAATTTGGTTCAGGATTTGGCCTTTATTGTGGACATTACCTCGCATTTAAATGACTTAAATTTAAAGCTACAAGGGAGAAGACTGCTTGTAGTTTCATTGTATGACACTGTTAAGGCATTTAAATTAAAGCTCAAACTTTGGGAAGGACAGATGAAGAATGGCAACTTAATTCATTTTCCTACCTGCCAGGATTTCAAAAAGTCCCACAGTAATTCTGATTTTACCAGTTATGTTTCCCAAATAGAGGAATTAATTAATGACTTTGAAAATAGGTTTAAAGATTTCAAATCGTGCGAGAACGATTTCTCTTTGTTTACGGCTCCATTCTCATTCGATGTTCAGAAGGCAGATAGTAACATTCAAATGGAACTAATTTAAATGCAGTGTGATTCAATACTGAAAGACAAATATAATGAAATTGGTATCCCTCAATTTTTTTCTTATTTGCCAGGCCAGTACTCTAAAATGTGCCAGTTTGCTGCGAGAATACTGGCCATGTTTGGTTCCACCTACCTCTGTGAACAGTTATTTTCACTTGTGAAGGCAACCAAAACTACGCACAGATCAAGACTCACAGCTGAACATTTGTCTTCCATCCTAATAATAGCATCTTCACAGAGTCAAGTAGCTGACATTAACTCTCTCGTATCCCGGAAAAGACGCCAGTTCTCAAGTACAAACCAGTAATGCAAGTACTGATATATTTGGTTTTTGGACTTTATCCATCGTCCTGGTTTTTAAGATAACTAATAAAAACATGACGTTTCGGAAACTGGATCTGTTTCCGTCCTCAGGTGAAGGAAAAACCTATTCTGTTGAGTCCGTTAGAAAGAGCTAGCCTCAATCACTGGACAAACGGACGTCACAAAACATGAAGATTATAAATACCTGAGACCAGGCTAAGTCCATGAGAGCTAATAAGAAAAATATTCATAACAAATTGTTGCAACCACATACAAGCGTGGAACTACGATAGATAGATCTGTAGAAATTTGTGCCACGAAACCAAACTCATAACCAAGTCCATGACCCCACGGCATGGAATAGAAAGAAGAACTAGTAACAAAAACTAATAGTGTCTAACTAGCGTCAACAATGGAGTAAATCACGTCTATCTAATTTAGATAGACCCTATATATCAGTGTGTTATACACCATCGTCAGAATCCTATAGTAACTACTAGTAATGTAAGTAGTTTAATAAATGTTCATTTGGTTATGTAGCAATTTTTATTGTTTATGTAGTTTTTCATCAATCATCACCATTCGAATATTTCAAGAAAAACACACTGACTGACTACATTGAATTAATAACAAACCGAATAAACATGCGACTTAATAGACAAAAAACATTGAACTGGTAACTTAATTCATTGATGAATAATATTATTAACGGTATTAAAGTGAAACAATATAGTTGTTGGTTTTTTGTCTTCCAAGTTAACAGTTTATGAAGTTCGACACGTGTAATTTTGATGTTATTAATTCAATGTTTTCCTATTTCTAACATAATTTCTTGTGTAATCTCTCTTTTTACATATTGAAAAGTTGTTTGATATTTGTCAAAAATGGCATTCTCTTCCTTTGTAAAACTATAAGATATGTGACTTTAGGTAATTATATTGAAATTATTCCTAAATAATAAATAGAATTAAATTTCCTTGTATCAAAATCTAATGTATATTTCTATTTTGAAGTCCGGCCCTGGACTATTATTTATAGGGCTCAGGTGGCCCTCTGTACAAGTTGAGTTTGACATGCCTGCTCTAGACCATCATCTTTGATACCCCCTTTTGAAATTTATCTGCTTCCTAGGCAAACTAGGGTCCCCTTGGAAAATTGGCTGAACCCCTTGGAAGAAACTCTAGTGGCACCCGTGACTCCATAATGTAATGAACAAAATTACTAACGTCGTGCCTTACAGTTGTTAGGCCTATTTGAGACCTATTTATGCGCTTATAGTCTTAAGTAACGTGGATCAGTATGGATAAAAGCAGAAAATGCTCGACAAGTTTTAGTGAAAATCTCCCATAACCGTTCCTAAAAGAATCTATCAAAATAGTTTAGACACTGATGCCAGCACAAAGACGGACAAATGAACATAGTGACAAACATGGCCTCTACAAAAGGACTTTCTAAATGAGATCTAACAACAGACATTATTCTGTAAATAAATAATCTCTGTGCATATAAATGTACAAAGCTAATCGTTTAAACAAGTGTTGTCACCTTCAAAGTGCATACATTCACGTATTACTAGTAAAATAAGTCGTTAAAATTCAACGGAGAATCATTTTTCCCTATCCTCGTCCTTCATCATTTTTCTTACTTTCCTTTATCGCTTTTGTACCTTTATCTCTTTCCCTCCTTCCCCCCCCCCAACAGTGAATCAAGTCACGTCTTTATTCTTCAGGTGACAGTTTACAGCAGAGTTACCGCGTATGTCAGAACGAAAAACTTTCAAAAATGTATTGACCTTGGACAGGGAGCAGTGTAATTGTTGAGAGGATAGTTGATTAGCCAGTGTACTTCCACACGGGACCTGCATTTTATGGGCTCCTCGGAGAACGCTATATGCTGGAAATGTGGACAGAAAGAAGAATTCTCATACCACATATTTGGATCAGAACCCAGCTCTGATTGAACGTAGAATGAAGATCTTCCACTCCGAATGGTTGGAGCCGAGAGAAATTAGCATGGCCTCAGTCAGAGAGGGGACCGCCCCTGTGGTCTAGTGGTCAGAGTTCCTGGCTATAGATTCAGAGGTCCTGGGTACGATTCCAGGCGCTACTAGATTTTCTGAGAAGTAGTGGATCTGGAACGGGGTCCACTCAGCCTCGTGAGGATAATTGAGGAGCTGTTTCAAGGAAATATATATATATATATAAGACCAGACAATGGATAGAGTCCAAAATAAACCTTACAGTTCTATACAGCATACACTATCGTCAGAATCCTTTAAAGTCTACTCAGATATTTTGTTTACTGGTTATTTCGTATATCTATTCCGCAGCGATTAGACCGGCTCTAGGACCCACCCAGCTTCCTACACAATGGGTATCCTCCTTATACGGGGGATCAGCCCGTCGCAAGGCCTCCATCTACAAACAGAACAACACAAACAGAATAAACGAACACAGACATCCATGCATCGAGTGGAATTCAAACTCACGACCCCAGTGTTCGAGCGAGCGAAGATAGTTCATACCTTACACCGCTCGGCCACTGTGATCGGCTTTCCCTTTATATACATATACGTAAGTATACTGGCCTGGAAGAGGGACGGTCAGGCATGGAACTTTCTTTTTGAAGTGGCCCTTAAGTCACTACAACATGTACACTGCATTACCAGAGTTCGTCTAGAGCTCTTAAAGCATAAAATACGACTTTATGCTGCCGGTCTCTTGCTACGAAAGAATTTAAAACAGATAAAACAATAAACAAAATTATTGGTTTGGACCTCATGGTGTTGTATAAATCTTAACAACGTCATGTTAGCTTATTATAGCCAGCATTAAAACTTCTCAAAACGAAGATCGTCAAATATTCTCATAGTAGAGATAGGGGGAAAACTTATTTTATTCAATTTAGTTTGATCGTAGAATGTTTTCATGCAAGTCAAAGAATATAAAAATAAAGACATCGACGGTGTTCCGTGATAACAAATGAAAGAATGTTAAGATTTACAGGGGGCAATAAATTCCCAGAATATAGATATAAAAGGTGGAATAGAGTAATAAAATGTTGTTTAAATTTATGGAAACAGTATCAGTTGTATTCTTCATTGGTTTTACTGATTTTATCAAATCATACTCTAAATCACACACACACACACACACACATGCAGTGGCGTATCTCATGCAATGTACGGCACTACCAACGAAACTTGCGGGACCCTCTCGCGGTGGTGAAGTTATACGGAAAGAAACTGCTGGAAGAGGAAACGGGAGAAACAAGAGGAGATTGGATAAAGAATGAAAATGGCACTCTAAGCGTGAGGATAATACCACGTTTTTTGGCCTTAAAGAACATCAATAAGAAAGAACGTCAATAAAATTCTATCATACTACTATATGGTATTATGTCTCAAAACATGGACGCTTGAGGATTCATTAGATTGCCGTCTTCTGGGATATAACACCTTGATGTCTGTACTGAAGATGGAAACGGAAGGTACCTCCGAAACGGAAGGTACCTATATATCAAGCCATAAGATGTCACATATGAGGAGAAAATATTCTAAGAAGTTTTCGTTGTCCTCACATGCATCGGCTTTCTACCCTGAAGATAGAGACAGCATTGTTTCCGAAACATTGGAACCTATATACCAAAACACACGGCATCACATAACAGAAAGCCATATCTTAAGAGCTCTGCACTGTTATACTTAGAGCGCTCTTCTGCCTTGAATATGGAGGCAGCAGTGTCGGTCGAAACTTTGGTACCTGTCTACCAAATCATATGAAGTCACATTCCAGAAGACCGTGAACTCAAGAACCCTGCGTTGTCCTCATATATTGCGTTTTTTCTACCCTAAAGATGGAGGCAGTAAATTTCCCGAAACGCTTTTGCCTGTCTATCTAACGATAGTCGCAAAAGTCCATTATGTTGTAAACCCATACTGTCCTCATGCATACAGCACTGTTCTACCCTGAAAATGGAGTCAGCAGCATGCTCCGAAAACTTCGTAACTACTATCTACCTGACTACAGAGCTTACATTCCAGGAGGCTCTAATCTTAGTGCTCACAGCCATAAGATTCCCAAATGTCACACAATGCAGGGTACCTTGCGGTCACTTTCGATTCTGAAGGATCGATATTAAAAACTTTTGATACAAGTCGATGTCGCCTGTTGGCGTGATGAAACTGGAGGATATTGCATACGTAGAAGGAAATTGGTTAGAGAATGAGTAGCAGTGAATTCATAAAATGTCTTATACTATGAAAATTCTTAGACTTCCTCTAGTTTATAAGTTTTAAAAGAACGTTCTTTCTCGATTTTTATCACATTAATAATACTTGACGGCCGGTCACGGTAGCCGAGCGGTCTAAGGCATGCACTGTCCTAGCTCGCTCGGAAGCCGCGATCGTGGGTTCGAATCCCACTCAGGGCATGGATGTTTATGTGCGTTTTTCTTTGTTTGTGTACAGGTAGAGGCCTTGCGACGAGCTGATCACCCGCCCAAGGAGTCCTACTGAAGGTGTAAGATCTAGAAAAACCGAAGTGAACGGAGAAGTTCATGGAGGTAGGCCTAGGCCCACTGGGGCTGTAGTGCCAAGAAAAAAAAATAATACTTGACACAAATTATGGAACTGATAATTATGCATTTCCCTACTCTCATAATACACTTTTCCACTTACTTTCTCTCTTTGTTGCGTCAAAATATTCTCTTTAGAGCCCTGTTATCTAGCCCACCTGAAGCATCCCTTAGGGTAAAGTTTCACCATAATATAAAACAACGGACAAAGCTACAACATTTTATATTTTAACTGTTCAGTAGAAAGCGAGAAGCTATGGATTCTGAACTTGACAGAAATTAAAATGTCATTAATTTCATTAGCGTGTCTTCTTTCTGGGTTTTTATATAATTTTATATACTTCCTTGGTTCTACGTGCTAATGATGAACCGTCATCGCCAGCTCGAACATTGGGATCGTGGGTTTGAATCCCACTCAAGGCATGGACATTTGTTTGCGTCAGGTAGAGGCCTTGCGACGGGCTGATCCCCCGTCCAAGGAGTCATACCGACTGTGTATAGATTAAGAAACTGAAAACGTGACCAGCCATAGATACGTAGGAGTGCTAATTAATAAATCTATTAAAACTTCCCTTCCGTGTAATGCTGCCTTGTGACAAAAACGGTCGAAAGATGAAACAGAAGACTCAAGTGAGAAGTAGAGGCTGCTGAAAGAACTACAGTGAACTCCACTCACCACTGCTTTACCCATAATGCACATAGATCCACACCGCCCATTAGTCGAAGGAATCTAATAGAATTTTAATGAGGGACGACGCAAAGTCCACTCCCCTTGAACTCATTCTAAGAATAACAGCAAGCCAACCCGGAGTTATTCTTCAATACTAGAATGAACGATAACTACGCTGGAAGAATCAGAAACGTTAACAAGTAGTTGTCTGCTTGAATCAGTAAACCGTCTCGCATAAAAACCTGTTCTATCTCCTCCGTTTCTCAAATGCCCTCCTCCCCCGCCTTCTTCACGTATCAGCTAATTAAGGTCAGTCAACACTTCATTCATACAACCTGTTACTGAATAATAAGTAAATAAAAAGCAAAGTTATCTCTGTAACAGGCCGTGAAGGCCCATAGGGTTGTGAGACGTCGAGGCTCCAACATTTTCTAGACAATCGGCTTATAGATTGCGGTGAGGTTATCAGCCTTACTCGCCGGGCGAGTCGCGAGTTCGATTTCCGATGAGGTCATTGGATTTTTCAATTGGCCTAATCCTTCTAGCCGCAATATGGCCCTGGGGTCGACTCAGCCTCTAACAGAAATGAGTACCAAGAATCTTCCTGGGGTTAAAGGGTGACCGGCGCGTAAGGCTGATAACCTCACCGCCATCTGTGAGCCAATAGTATAGAAAGAGAGGAAGCCTGTAATTGAGAATACACATTTAATGAGGAATAGGAGAACCGCTGACCTTACATATTGTATAAAGAAGTAATCTGCAATCTTCTACGTCAAAAGAGGAGCAATTACCCGGACTTCCTGACGTAACACCCACAGTTTCTTCTAAGTCTAGACATAAAATGTAAGTTTACATGTAAATAGAGAAGGTCTTGTATTTTTAAACGTCTTCTTCTTCTGCGGCCTATACAGTCCGTGAAGAACCTTGGCCTCTTTTACGATTGTTCGCCATTGGTGCCTATCCTGCGCCTTTCGTCTCCAATTTCTGAAGCCCAATTGTCTTCACATCTCCTTCAACTGGATGCAGACACCTGACAGCAGGTCTGTTTACTTGTAGAGGACTATCTCAAAACAACACAGAAGCAAAAGTAAGGTAAAGCTATTCCTGTAACAGGCCGTGGAGGCCCAAAGGGTTGTAAGACGTCAAGGTTCCGACATTTTTCTAGACAATCGGCTCACGGATGGCGGTAAAGTCGTCAGTTTTACGCGCCGGCCGCCCGTTACTCCTAGGAATATTCCTGGTACACGTTTCTGTTAGAGGCTGATTCGACAACTGGACCATAGTGCGGCTGGAATGATTATGTCAATTGAAAAATTCAGTGACCTCATTGGGAATCCGGCTTGTAGCATAGTGCCTCAACCGACTATGCCACCGCTTTTCATTAAATAACTCAGAAGATAAATGTGTTTATAACGATGTTGTTTCTCGTGTTATGAACTTTGCATCAGTAATATTTAATCACGTCATAGTGTTCCCGTTTGTTCTAACCGTAGGGCCATGCTTGGCCTGGATGAATTAGGTTAATAGAAAAATCCAATGAGCTCATCGGGAATCGAGCCCGCTACCTTCTGGCTTGTTCATGGCCTTGGATATGAAGATTACTGCCTTCTGGGGTGTGAGCCATGCAGTCTGGTAGATCATTCCAAACGCCTCGGAGGTGCTTACTGCCTCCATTTTCATGGTAGAAGATCTACGAATATATAGCAGGTTATATCTAAACTTTGGTAACTATATACCAGACTACAAGGTGTCATATTCCAAAAGACAGTAATCTTCAACATGATACCACTTTCCTACCTTCCAAGGACTGAGGCGAAGGCAAAAATAAGCAGTACGTTACAAACTTCGGACATGAGTACTAGCCAAACACAGGGCTCCGAAAGCTTCCCCTGTGATCCAAAATTTAGCTGTGGAAAACCAAGCGACTTATTTCTATGTCATGATTGTTTCGAGATTCTCACAGCGGTAGATATGAATAGTTGTGTCTTCTGCGATATAACACCGTGTAGTCCGTTGAAAGTTAACCAACGCAAGTAGAGCTTACTGCCTGCTTCATGTTGCTTTCTTGCCTGGCTTATTCTTCTGTTATGGCGATGGAGCCTATATACTCCTCAGCTGACTTCCACAGGACTGCATGGAGTTACTCGTGTATGCCAGAAGGCAGAACTCTTCAAAATCTTATATTTCTCAAAAAAAGAAAAACACCGTGACCTGTAGTCCGCAAGCGAACTATACCAACCGAGCGACCGCAGCTTGTCAGCGAGGTTAGTGCCAACTTTTGCGGATAGAGGGTTCATGTTGTCAGCGTAACGGATCTCCACGGTCGTTAATCTCGGTTTTCTAGACCGGAACCGCTATTTCCTTGAAATATCTCATTAAATATCCTCATGAGGCTGAGTGGACTCCGTTCCAGACCCACTACTCCTCAGAAAATCTGGTAACGCCAGGAATCGAACCCGGGATCTCTGGATCTATATCTCGTAAAAAGTAACACATAAACAGCGATATCTGGAACCTAAGATCTGCTTCAAGAGTGTACGAAAACTCTTAAATTTACTTTAAATACGTGTATCCTCTAACTGACGTTAGGCAAACGAAAGAATTTCGTAGAAGAACGTTGTGATCATTGCAAGATACATACTGTCGAGAGAAAACTTGTTTCTATACACGAAGAAAAACATAGGCTCTACTTCACCGATCGTCGCTTCTAGAGAAGTCGTTTATATGCAAAGACAATGAACACAAAAATAATACAATATTCTGCGTTCTGAAGCCATGCAGCTTGCTAGAAGTCCACCGACGTTTCAGAGGTAAATATCGCTTTCATCTACAGCATAGAATAAGCCAAACAGGAAATCAGAAATTTACTGTCTTACCGTTCGACCCTCAAGAAGGAAGTGATATGTTCCTCTGAAACGTCAGAGGTCTTCCACTAAATTACCAGGCGTTATAACCCAGGGTATCGTAATCTTCATAATCACCTCAAAATCAGGTTATAATATTGTGGTGTATTTGTATAAAGCAAGAACTGCGGAGCCAGAGAAACAGCCGTTGCTAGCGAACGGCTCTGAAACATTTGTTTCTAAGCAACGGCTCGGCAAGTACGTTCCCGCTCCATAGGATAAGCATGCAACAATAGAAGTACTAATAGACTTGAAAGGATTCTAACGATGGTGTATGCTGTACAGAACTGTAAGGTTTCTTATTTTGGACTCTATCCATCATCTGGTATATGTGACAAAAACCACAACGTTTAGGAGACTGGATCTGTCTGCGTCCTCAGGTGGATGGGGCAAGATAGACCTACTCAGTTGGGCCCGTTAGAAAGAGCTAGTCTCAATCACTGTCATATATACCAAAAGAAACCCTACAGTTCTGAACAGAAGTACTGTCCTAAACGGTTAAGCCTTCTGCTTCACATAAGGCAGGTATCAGATTCGAATCTCGACACACCCAGTCTACCTAACCGACTATTTGTAATTTTCTTCAGTTCAATCATGCTCATTCTGGAATAATACATTATAATAGGTTAAGTCAACTTCCCTTCGATCTTTCAGAATTTATAATTCAAAATCATTCTTCCGTGCGATAAAAAAGTGTCATTAAATAAACGAAAGATCAAGCACAATATTATATTTAAGTATCGTGTTGCACTGATTAACTACTTAGTATTCATTAAGCGGCCTCCATAGTCTAGAGGTAATGTTCCCACCTCATGACTCGTAGTACGCGGGTTCAAACCCGGCGGAAGTAGTGGAATTTTTAAGGGCGGAAAATTTCAGGGAACAAGTCCTCCGGGAGGGACTTTAAGCCGTGGGTCCCGTGTCGTAGCTTTACGGCACGTAAAAGAACCTCATATCTCCAAAGGAGGTCACTGAGCTAAATTCAAGGACATTTCTCGCCCAACAGTAGTCTCTAACGCCTCTGATAGAGGGGGTAAGCATTATAGATACCGCCAAGCCAGTAGAGGCCGAACTCGCTGGCTTGGTCGGTACTGATGGTAAGCACCAGTATCGGTAGGTTATAGAGACTGGTAGAATATCATAGAGGGAAGCACAATAGATCAAACTGGTCGCGGTGCATGGGGAAACCCACCCTCTCCAATAACTAACTAACTAACTAGTATTCATTAGCAGTATTATTATTGGAATTTTCCTAAATATTTCAGTGATAACAATGGACAATATGAGACATACCTGAGGATGACCACCTAAGGTCCAAATATGTCATATTAATTACAAAAAAAAGTTAATAAAGAGTGATAATTGGCAATAACCACGCAGCCATTGGAATATCTGCAAAAGTTGCATTAGGGAGACTGAAACTAATGTCAAGAATCAATCGTTATTTGAGATGTCTTACAGTTACGTTTGCACAGGTTATTTTGTTATTTGTTCTATTTGCTTTCCTTTTTCCATATTCCTTTCTATTTCTGCCTTTTCCTTGTGCGACATTTCAGTTAGACCCGCAGAGTACAGTCAGTGCAGCGACTGGCTGCTGGTTGGATGATGGAGGAGTTGGAGTTCAGTCCCCGTATGAGCATAAGTTTCTCCTCTCTAAGTCGTCCAGACCAGCTTTGAGGACCCATCCAACTTCCTATCCAATGGGTACTGGAGGGGGCTCTTTCTCCGGGGGTAAAGCGGCCAGGACGTGAAGCTAACTGCTTACCTCCATTTAATGCCGAGGTCAAGCATACAAGGATCTATGTATCCACTCCGCCGATGACAGTGGCCGCGCGGCCTAAGGCATGAACAGTCTTAGCTCGCTCGAACGCTGGGATCGTGGGTTCGAATTCCACTCAAGGCCTGTGTGCGTTTATTCTGTGTCTGTGTTTTTCTGTATATAGGTAGTGGCCTTACGACGGTCTGATCCCCCGTCCAAGGAGTCCTACCGACTCTGCATAAGATTAAGAAACTGAAAAACGTCCAGTGTCCAACAGAAGGGCTGTAGAGTCATAGACAGATAGATCAGATAGATGGATGGATGGACGGACGTTTTTGCCTCGTAATGCTTAATCAGTTAAGCACAGAGACTACTTTTATGAGTTTAGCTTCATTCATGGAGGTGAGTCCACGCCAAAATGCGGAGCAGGGAAACGAATCAAACGCTGAGGAAATTTTCCAAGGCAAGTCTACCTCGTGTTGCTGACCCTGGCCACATGTCCGGCAATTATCAGTAATTATGAAACACACGTACAGAGACTTATTGCATTTCTCTATTCTCCCGTTTACTTAGTGGCAAAACCATTTCTCAAGTAACTGCGCCTTCAGCTGCTGTTTCTCTTCTTCCGCTTCTTCGTACAATGAAAAATCTCGTCCGGTTTTTGAACAAGGATTCTCAACTCGTAAACGGTGTTGAATTGCGTTACGATTTCGTCATCACTGTGTTAAAACATGCCGTGGTTTCGCTTCATACTTAACACCATTTAACACCGTCTAGGAGTTACACAAACGCTGACGTATGCTAAGTTATTTTTGAAGAACCTCTTCTTCATTAATGCAAATCTCACGATATTCAGGGACCTGCGGTAATTTTGCGCTTTCCATAAATTTTAAAGAAATACAAAGTTTAAAACATAAATTAGAATCCCCCATCGACTAGGACGGTGTAGCGGCAATGCTCTTGCCTAGTATCGACGACATTTTTGGTTCGAATCTCAGTCGGGACACTGGCTATTCCGACTAAAATTCTTTGTGGATTTCCTCAGTAACTCCAGGCAAATACATGAATAGTACCTCGATTAGGCCACGGCCACTTCCTTCCGAATCTTCTCCAATTTATCATTCATCTATCACCCTACAACTGGACGCTGACAGCTTAATATTAACACACATACAATCTCCCGAATGCAGACCTAGAACTGTGGGAGACTTTGCCTAATAACTAACTAACTAATTACAAGACGCAAGACATTTTTCGACATTTCTCACGCAGTTAAGCAAGAGATTCTCCGTTTTTCCCGAAACAATCCGCTGCTGCTCTCTGTCCAGAGACAAACGAATAAAGTCCACATCTGCAGATTCCATTTCTATTATTCTCACACGATTAAGTAACTATAGACGGGGTTTGGATTGGTAATCGGATTTATTGCTCGCTTACAGAATGTAGTTACAGAAAACTACGACAGTCTCACTAAGTTGCACACTCCAGACTACTATAGAACACGTAATATCTTCTCAGTCTTCACTAGCCGTTGCTTGGTGATGGCTTTCAACGGCGGACGTTTCTTTTCCACTGAGTTCCCGAATTGTCCCTGGGCTCAGCTTCTAACTTCTCACAAATGTAACTCACAATTCAAAGCCAAATTTACATTACGACTGGCGATTTACCGCCAAACAGTTCGTCTCGGCGCCAAATTTTTTAGGATCACGATCAGAGGTCTCTTTTTTGCAACTGAACCCTTGCGGTCATAGTCCTTATGTAACATCCTGTCTGATGAGAAGATGGGTTTGCCTCTTATGAATAGCCTTCGCCTTTATTAAGTGTATGTACCGCAGACATAGCAGAGGTTAAAAGGAAATGCATTTTCTTCCCTGGAAGCTGTCAGTACGATAAAAGTGATAATTTGGAATGAAAAACCTCTCATGGGGTTTGAGACGTGTCTCCGAGAGCAGAGCCGCGTCTGTATGTAAGTCTTGCAGCTGTCTGCTGAGCTCATCGCGCCACCTCCAAATGCCATGACTTCGAGCGGCCTATGAACTCTAGCAGCCATTTTGTTTTATTAAGTTAAGAACATTTTTGTAATGATCACTATTTTGTCATTTTCTGAGAAAGCTTCGCTGAGTTCTTTCATGATCTGTTGCACTACAGTGTCGATTTGAACGTGTGGAACTGGGAGCCTGTACTGACAGACCTGTACTCTGAATTTCCTGTTGCGGCAGATGCTGCTGCACGGGGGTCCACAAGTTTCCCGTATTTCTGCGGTGCCTGTGGTTGCCGGTGTTACGTGTCTTGACGCAGTGCAGCTGCGTATGACTGCACTGGTAAGGTGAAACTGGAGAAGAGCGCCCTCCCTGAACTCTCAACTGAGAGCCAGAGTCAGAGTTACTTTACGACTAGCGATTTATTGCCAACCAATTCGCCCCTTGAGACTCACGACCAGTAATTTTATTTTCCAACTGAACACTTGCGGTTAAAGTCCTTATGTAACATCCTTTCTAACGAGAGGATGAGTCTGTCGTTTACAAATGCTGCTGGAACTCGCCAGCGCAGTCATTCTCGGGTCAGAGTTCCGCGGGACTCATTACTATATTTTACTGTCTCAGATGCGGGACTCACCCAACCTGGAGGGCCAGGTCCTTGTATTTATATCTCCCAGGAAGAGGGTGGTCCGTAGATAACCCCAAGCACTGGGTTCCTTTCGCCTCCTACGACTCGCAGGGCTACAGTGGAAATGTTCGAACCTCCCCCCCCCTTTCCACACTGGATTATTGCGTGTTCTCTCGTTACCGGAGACACAATGTATCAACAGAACTGTTCCCTATGAACGGCCGTTTTACTGTCGGCTATTTACACAACTGTTACTTGGCAATAGGTCTACATGTCACAATATTATCCTCCTGTGCATGTCTCTCAAATGTTCTCTTACTTTCAGATTTTCCGCCTACAATTCTGCATATATTCTTAATCTATCTCAGATGTTTTATATGCCTTGCCCATCTCGTCTTCTTTGATCTCGTCACCCCAGAAACATGAAGCGAAGTTTACAAATTATGAAGACTTCATTTTACCATTTTCTGCAGCCCCCTATTCCACCTATAGATTAAATCCAAATATTCCCCTTCAACATTCGGTTCTCAGACGCTGCCAATGCCGATGTGTCTTTCTGGGATATAAAATTAAGTTTCATACCCATACAGGGCAATACAAACACTAGTATTTAGGCTGAACTGGTCGACTTTCTCTTCATTTGGGAGGTCCTCAATTCATATTTTGACCAAGACACCAATTAATCTAATTTATGTTTTTCATGGTTTTCCTCTGTCCTCCTGGGGAATTCAGGAGGAGTACTTTCAAATAAGCCACGACCACTTCCTTCGGCTTCCGCTGCAATTTAATCTTTCATTAATCATCCTGTCAGGAGCCGAGACAACGATTGGCTACGAGCTGGTTGATAGATGTGTCGGAGTTCCAGTCATGGTAGAGGCAAAATTTTTCTTCTGTCCACCTTGTTCAGACTGGTTTTATGGCCCACCCAGCCTTTTACCCGATGGATACAGTGGGATAAGCGGCCGGGGCGTGAAGCTGACCACTCATTTCCAACTATTGCCGAGGTCAAGGATACGTGAATCTACACATCCTCTTTTCCTGCAGTCTTCATGGAGCAGTGCTTAATCAGCCAAGCACAAGGACAATTAAGAAATTGATCCCATCATTCAACACTACAAAACCCGAGCTACTCATGGTATAATTAAATACAGGTTAAGTTACCCATGGGCCTTAGTTAATTAAGCACCACGCCATAAGGATGCATGGCGGAGGTAGTCCCACCGTACCTAATCTCGACACAACATGGAGGTGAGTAGTCGGCTTCACGTCACTTCCGCTTTACCACTAGGGAAATACAAAGCTACCCATGTTCATCGACAGGAGGCTGTGTGGATCCCAGGGCCTGTCTGGACTCTGTGGAGAAGAGACAAATGGCTTGCTTCTTCCTGGAATCGAACCCCGTCTCCTTGGCCTTCCATCCCGTAGCCTAGTCGCTGTACCGACTGAGCTATCCCGGCTCCTTAGCTTTAAATAAATCGCAAATAAATATAGTAAGATTAAAAAATATTACGGTGTTGTGACGCCGTGTTTAAGGTTATTTCTTGAACTTCCTGCTCGTTACGGTTGTTCTTATAGTATGGTGGAAACATTTCAGCTGGGCCGCTGAGCACCGCTACACTCTCGTTCAACGGGGACAGCCTTCGAAGCAAACCAATTTTACATTCCAGCGTGTAGTACCATTGCTATGTAACGATTGTTTTTTTTTATTTATTTAAATTTTAGCAATCAGAATTTACACAATTCTATAAGCTAAAGTGCTGATTACTCATTAGATATACTAATGACTAGTGGCATGAACAGGTTGATATCCAGCGAAATCACCTGTATAATCTATAATTATAGATTATACTAATTATAATTAGTATCTATACATTAACTTAAGAGTAGTTCACTTGGACACAGTTTTTTGAGTCTTTTGTTGCTTACTGGTTCCAGGAGTTGTTCCATCAGCTGACTGGGGTGGTTTTCTATGGAGTTATGATGTGTGATGGCTTTCTTGCATATTGCTTCCTGCACGGTTGGTACCTGTAGATCTGTATGTAGTGTATGATTTGTTTCGTACCAGGGAGCATTAACAATTTGACGGAGTATCTTGGATTGAGATCTTTGTATGATTGCAACATTTGATTTAGTTGATCAGCCCCATAATTCTAGTCCATATGTCCAGATTGGTTTGATAATTGTTTTATATATTAGAAGTTTGTTGTCTGTAGATAGTCGTGAATTTCTTCCCAGTAACCACTGTAGCTCCATAGTCTTGATGTTTATTTGTTTTTTCTTTTTTGCGAGATGTTGTTTCCATGTCAGTTTAGCATCCAAGTGTAAGCCTAGATATTTTACTGTTTGCTTTTGTGGTATCTGTATGTTGTTTATTGTGACTGCTGGGCATATTGCGGTATCTGTATGTTGTTTATTGTGACTGCTGGGCATATTTCTTTTCGGAGGGTGAATGATATATGTGCAGATTTATTCTCGTTCACTTTCACTTTCCATTTTGTTAGCCACTGTTGGAGAGTATTTAAGTAGTTTTGTGTAGTAGTTGAGGCTGTTTGAGGATCTGCGTGGCTAGTAAGGATGGCCGTATCGTCTGCGAATGTCCCTATTAGGACATTTTGTGCCATCGGTAGATCTGACGTGTACAGGACATACAGCAGTGGTCCAAGGACGCTGCCTTGTGGTACTCCTGCACCCATAGGAAAGTAGTCAGATTTCTCTTCATTTACTTTGGTTTGAAAGGTTCTCCTACTCAAGTATGATTTTAGAAGATTGAAGAAAGCCGGTGGAAATACATGTTTGATTTTGTAGATAAGTCCAGGGTGCCAGACCTTGTCGAAAGCCTGATTGATGTCGAGGAATACTCCACTGCAGTATTGCTTGGATTCGAACGTTTTGTTTATGGCTTGTATACTTCTGTGAACTTGTTGCACGGTGGAGTGTTTCTGGCGAAACCCAAACTGCTGGTCAGGTATCCAGTTTTTTGAGGCAAATCTGCGTTTATTCTGCGTAGTAGCAGTCTTTCAAGTAGTTTTGACGTTACTGGCAGTAAACTGACGGGTCTGTACGAAGAGACAGCTGTCGGGTCTTTTCCAGGTTTACCGATCATGATGATTTTTGCCTTTTTGAGACATTTCGGCCAGTATCCTAGTCGTAGAATAGCGTTGTATATGTAGGTTAGCATCACTGTCCCTTTTCTAGGCAATTCTTTCATCATTTTGGCCGTTACCAGATCAAATCCAGGCGACTTTTTTGGATTTAGGAGCTTAATTTCATCAGCTATTTCTTTTTGTGTGAATGCTTTGATGGTTGTATGTGTTATAGGTGGGTTTAATAGACTTTTTTCTATTTCTTGGTCGATTACTGTATCTGTTGGTTGGAATACGGAAGCCAAGTGTTCTGCAAAAAGTTTAGCTTTCTCAGCGTCACTTTTTGCCCATATGTAACGATCGTGAGAAGGAACATGAGTTGCCTGGTAGCTGCCGGTAAACACATCTGAGCTATCGCTAGGCAACTGCCCATAACAGCAATATGAAGACAGTTAGAGGCGTCGTATACTGTTGGGTCCTACCCGAGGCTATATAGTGAGGACCCCCAGGCCGACTGAGTGAGTTCAGTTGCTAGATATTCTCCGGAAAATAACGACATGAGGGCAGAAGTTGGAGAATCTTTGTTGTTAAGATCCGTTACCAGGAAACGACTAGCAAAAAAACAACTGAGAAAACTTAAGAGTGTAGTTATTTGTAAAGTGTGGAAATCAGCGACAGCGCTGTAATTATAATTCCGAGTTGTGTGAATATATCTAATATCCAATCCAAACCCCGTCTGTAGTCACACCTAAATCGTTACAATGTGAAATGCTGGGAGAAGGGACAAAAGTCAATGAAATTTTTTTAAACAGACACATTTTCCGCTGCGAATTTAAGGCTCCAGCTCAAGAGCGCTTGTGATTGAAGCTATGGAATAAAATCATTTAAACTGACCTGTTTCCACACAGCCACACACTTGATAAATATTTCGCTACGATGCGCCATAAACCCTCGTTGAAAGAACGGGTATATACCTCTTAGTATCAACGGTAACATAAACAAGAAATAGGCTAATACTTCCAAACCTATTTCTGAGCAGTGTACTGTATTCAATCGTTTTACAAAATGAACACCACAAGCTTCCTTATCTTCCCGCTGTAGGCCATTATCATACTGGCAGTCTGATAAATGGGAAACCAAAAACGTGCCGAATGACACTGAAAAAAGATAAGAGTGAAAAACTTTAATGGTTCTCGAAAGCAATCCCAATATTTTTATGCCCAATAAACGTAAGCATATTTCATTCATTATAAATATCAGTCTAGGTAAAGTTTTCAACATGATTAATTATCACCGCGCCATAAAGATGTTTGAGGATTGCAGTAAATATCAACACATTATTAACCTAGGCATTAGACGGAGGTGAATGGTCAACTTCACGCCCCTGCCACTTCCAGGGCCCATTACATGTAGGGGGGCACGAGGTAGCGTATTTGGTTGAGGCACTATGCTTCAAGCCGGAAGGTCGCGGGGTCGAATCCCGATGAGATCATTGCATTGTTTTCAATTTACCTAATCCTTCCAGACGTACTATGTTCCTAGGGTCGTCTCAGCCTCTAACAGAAATGAGCAACAGCAATCTTCCTGGCGGTCTGCGCGTAAGTCTGACAACCACATCGCCATCTGTGAACCGGTTGTCTAGAAAGTGTGGTAGCCTCAACGTCTCACAATCCTATGGGCCTTCACGGCCAGTTACAGGGATAGCTTTACTTCTCCTTATATTTTTTTACTCTATGCAGAAGACAAGAATTCCATTGTCCCTTCCGGAGATCGAAACCTGATTCTTGTGTGTTCTACACCGAGCATTATACTCACTGGTTTATACCTGATAAAACATTGTCAGTAAAAGAATAAAAAGGTAAAGCTATCCCTGTAACTGGCTGTGGAGGCCTATAGGGTTGTGAGACGTCGAGGCTCCCGTATTTTCTAGACCAAGGGTTTCCAAACTGCGGCCCTCAATGTGATTTTATCCGGCCCGCGAAAGAATTGTGCAGAAATTCTCCAATTGAACTAATTTTCCAATGAGTACTGGTAAATGTGATTCCGAGCTTATTGACCTGACATATTATACTGCAGTTCGATGGCTTGGCTGTGGAAAGGTTCTTTCGCGCTTCTTTCAGCTCAGGAATGAAATTGATATATTTCTTACCGAGAAAAACCATCATGAAACACTTTTATCAGATACCGAGTGGCTTTGGAAATTAGTATTCTTTGCTGATCTGGTGAACCATATGAACCATTTGAATTTAAAGTTGCAGGGTGAAAATAACTTAGTCTGTGATTTATTTGCACTTATCAAGGCATTCAGAGCAAAGTTGATACTTCTGGAAAGCCAAGTGAAAAATTGTAACTTTCTTCATATGCTATACTGCGCAGAGTTGCATAAAAAGGGTGAAGCAGAATTTCCTTCCTCGTTTGCAAATTTAGTCATTTCAGATTTGAAAGAACAATTTCGGAAGCGATTTGCTGATTTGGATGCCAGTGCTCAGGAAATTAGATTGTTTCAAAATCCGTTTGACTGTGATGCTGCAGATGTCCCAAGTCAAATTCAAATGGAAATTATTGAACTTCAGGAAAATTATCATATTAAAGACAAATACAAGGAAGGAAATTTGATCGAATTTTATAAATTTCTGAACTCTGAGCAATTTCCAAATTTAAAGAAATTTGCTTGTAAATTTATCTCCATTTTTGGGACGACATATCTGTGTGAACAAACTTTTTCCCAGATGAAGTACATCAAGTCGAAATACAGGGCAAATTTATCCGATGAACATTTAAAGTCGCTACTTGTGATTAGCGTTTCAAAATTTGAACCTCAATTTAATCAGATTTTAAGAATGCAAAAAGAGTTCCATCATTCACATTAATTGTTTTATTATAATTTGTGATGCAAATATGAGCATTTGCTGCTACTGTCTGTTGTCATTAATATATGATAATTTATTCTCACGTACTTTGTATTTAGTTTATGAAATTCTGTGCTTTCAATAAAACTCATATACCTAGAGTTATTAATTTCTCATTTTATCCGGCCCGTTGAAAGTGCTGAATTACCTAATGTGGCCCGCGGTTCGAAAAGTTTGGAGACCCCCGTTCTAGACAATCGGCTCACAAATGACTCATTTCTGTTAGAGGGTCATAGTGCGGCTTGAAGGATAAGATCAATTGAAAAATCCAATGGCCATGGCGGTAATCGAACCCGCGACCTTCCGGCTTGTAGCATAGTGCATCAACAAACTAACTATCCTACCTCGTGCTCCTGTGCCAACTCACTAATAATAATTCTTTCTTCGTCCTTCCATGTTGGATCGATGTAACACTCGCAGCGTGCCACGTGCTATTCATGTTCTCGCTCGATGAAGTGAGGTCACCAGATTTATTCTTTAGCCTTCAGGCATTTGGTAACAGTTGGTTTAAGTAATTGAGTTGCATTCCAGAGGGTCTCTTTCCCGCGCTAGTCTTCTGTTTACCCCAGGTGTCACACCGACTATTTGTTTTATATGTCATGATCTTTTATGCACGTTTTATTTCGGTTTGTTATGAAAACAAACCATACTTTTGTGGCTCTTTATTCAAGGATTTATATTACTTGTTCAATCACAAGGACCGGAATATTACGTGAGAAACTCTGACACGTTTCATTTCACTACAGCCCCGGCATGAAGGAATTGCCTCTGATGTCTTTCACAAGCATTTCGGTTCTCTACAGCTGGGTTTATGAACGGGTGGCACGCTTACCCCTGGGGCTTGGCGGGCGACTGAGTTTGACGTAATTCTCAGAAATAATAATTTTCATTAAGAATTAACATGACACTAAAATGCGCAGAATTTTAAAAACCCTTATCGGAGGGGTACTTGGGCTTATTTCTCCGGGGTAAATTGACCAGGACGTGAAGCTGTCTTATCACCTCCATCTACTGCCAACGTCGAGAATGGTGAAGCTATACCTCCACCCTTTCATATTTATTTCTGACGTAATACTTAATTAAGCACGATATAAGACAAGCCTTCGATAAAGCATGGCACACAGGCTCATTATTCAAACTTAAGTGCGCTCTTCCACATCCAATGTATTCCCTACCTTACCGACAGAACTTTTTTAGTTAAATACGACGAAGGCTATACCGACTTATACCCTGTCTTATCCGGAGTTCCGCAGGGAAGTATCCTAGGGCCTATGTTATATTCCATATATACTGCTGACTTGCCACCTATGCCGACGACACAACAATACTAGCCTCTGACGAGAACCCTACTGAAGCATCCCGGATACTGCAAACGCACTTAGACCAATTCGAAGAATGGCTACAGCGCTGGAGAGTTAAGGCCAACGAAACTAAATCCGTGCACATCGCCTTCGCTTTGAGACACTGAACCTGCCCTCCGGTACTATTAAACGGAACGCGCATGCCATAAGAGGAATGCATCAAATACCTAGGCCTTCACCTGGACCGGCGGTTGACCTGGCGCACACATATTCTCGCCAAAAGAAAACAACTGGACATCATATTTAGTCAGATGCATTGGCTAATTGACAGGAAGTCAGAACACCAGGTCTCCATTGAGCTGAGACCGCGCTGAAGTTCTCTAACAACAAAATCCTCCTTGCGATCTGTCGCATATATACAGGTCTCGTCCGCAAAAAGGGCCAGGTGAACACCATGAGTTTGGGGGGCATCATTTATGTACAAGTTGAAAAGAGTAGGGGAAAGGACAGAACCTTGTGGCCCCCCTGCTTGCATTTCCCTTGGCGTTGACATTTCGCCTTCAACCGAGATCCTGAATTTACGTTTAGAAAGAAAGGACCCAATAAGCTTGGCCAGAGAGTTAGAGAATTCCAATTTGGATAACTTATACAGCAAGCCTCAGTGCCACGTGGTATCAAAAGCTTTTTCGATGTCCAAGAACACAGCGGCCGTAGACTTTTATTGTTGAAATTGAGGGTCACGTGTTCCGCCAGCCTCATACATTGCAATGTCGTGCTGTTACGTGCACGAAAACCAAACTGGCTTGCGTTGAGCAGGCCTCTTTCTTCAATATGTTTACGGAGGAATTTCAAAATTACTTTTTCGAATAGTTTTCCTGTCGTGGACAGGAGGCTGATCGGACGTAAATTTTGAGGAAATTTCGGGTCTTTACCCGGTTTAGGTAAAGTTATTATTTTTGCTTCCTTCCAAGTATTGGGAAATGAGAAAGCCGAAGACAATGATTAAATAAATGAGTTAGGTGGACCAATGGTCGCCTTGGAAGATGCCTCAGGCATTCATTTGGGATGCCGTCAATTCCACAGGCCTTTCTCAATTTCAAGTAATTTATCAATTTTTGTACGTCACATGGTCTGATCCTTTGAAGGGGCTTGCCGTCTACGGTTTCGAGCAGAGCTTGAACTCTAGCCTCCACCCGCTCTTCATGGTTTTCGTCGCACAGGTCATGTGGCGTGAACTGAATTTCCAAACAGTCGGCAATTTCGTCAGTTTTTTCAGAAGGACAAAATTTAAGGCCAGAAGAACCATGAATAGCAGTTGGTGCCCTTGGTCCATCTCTTTTTAAGAGAGATTTCGCAATGGGCCATATACCCTGAGGTGTGACTTCAGCGTTACCTATTTTTGTTTCCCACCGTTCAAGTGCCTTTTTACGGGTCATTCGCCTGATTGATTTGGTGACCCAATTGACTGCCATTTTACACGCTGGATCCCTGGTTTCTTTCCACAGTTTTCGTAGCCTCTGTTTATATTTTATCAAACGATCTAGACCAGGAAGATCGTTGTTTATGTCCGAACTTTTCTTGTAGACAGCCTATATGCCGAAGCAATAGAGGCTGCAAAGTCTCGTGCCGCTTTATCGGCTTCCACCCCCGAATTAATTTCTAGTTTAGTTGATATTAATTCAGAAGCGAGGCTTTGAAACCGCTCCCAATCTGTAAATTTTTCAATGGGTTCCGAAAGATTCCTAAATTTAACGTGATCCAGTATGTGGAATACTATTGGTACGTGATCTGAGTCCAAAATATCAGAGACGACGACCTCTGACACTCTGATATTTTTGTGAACTACAATGTCTAACACGTCACCATTTCCCGCAGGGGAATAATGAGTGGGGCACTGTGGTGCTGAGATTTCGAAATCGCCCATATCAAATAAATCCATAAGTTTCAAACCTGAGGCGTTTGAAACCTGCTATTCCAAAATGGGTGCTTAGCATTCAAATCACCTGCCAAATTACAATCTTACCTCTAAAGCTTAAGAGCTCAGTGATGTCAGCATCACTCCAGGCTCTTCCTGGAGATTTATAAACAGCTGCAAGCAGCACTTCGCTATTACCAATTGGTATGCAGACCCCTGTCGCTTCTACTGAAACAAGGGGTGGTAGGTCTACATGGTTATGGGGAATGCCTTTTCTTACTGCAACGGCAGTTCCGCCTTTTCTGCCCGAGTGGCGGTCGATTCTATAAAGGTGGTAATTTGGAATAAAGAACCTCTCATGAGGTTTCAGATGTGTCTCTGAAAACAGGGCCACTTCTACGTGTAGGCCTTGCAGCTGTTTACTGAGCTCATAGCGCTGCCTCCCAATGCCGTTCGCATTAAATGCTATGACTTTGAGGGGCCTATGAACCCTAGTGGCCATTTTGTTTCATTAAGTTTAGAACAATTTTAGTAATGTCCATTATTTTTTCCTCCTCGGACACTGCACCACTGACCTCTGTCATAATTTGCTGTACTACAATCACTACTCTCAACATATTGTCGAGAGATTGGCTGTTTACATTAGGAACCTGAACTGACTGACCTGTGTGCTGTTCCAGTACAGGGACCTGGACGCTCCGTTTCGTGGTTTCTGGTGGAACTGCCACTGGTGTTTGGCGAGTCTGAGACCGCTGCTTCTGTGATGTGTGACCTCGGAGAGCCGCCGCGAAGAAGACTCCAGGGGTGACGATGTTTGATGAGAACACCCTTCCTGTTGTGGTTTTGGGTGCTCTCTGCAATTTCTTCTTCTGCAGTTCCTCCTTCGCGTGACTGCAGCCGCGATAGTTAGCGGGATGCGGTTTCTCTCCTTCCTTCAATTCACAGTTACAGCACGCTGGAGTGGAGGCAGCGTTCTGTTTCTAGGGGCACTCTCTGTGCAGGTGGCCACCCCCGCACCACATGCAACGGGCAAGTTGCTTACAATTAGACCAGACGTGGCCATACTGTTGGCAGTTGTGACACTGCGTAAGGCCACTCTGTGCTCTGTATGCCTCAACCCGAATGGAAATGTGGCAAAGGCTTTGAAGATGGAAAATTTCTTGCGATTTTGCCGTCCTGGGTAGGGTGATAAGGAAGAGCGGAAGGTTCCTTGCTATCCTTTCTTCTGATTGCGACCCTCGGGTGGTTGTCATCTGTTTGACACTAACCCATCAAATCCCAGGGTCACCAGTCCATCAGATATATCCTCCGCAGGGGTATTGTGAGGGAGGTGACGGACTACAGCCTTTATGGGTTTTAGGGACTTGGGAAAGAAGGTAAAGTAGGAAAGTTTGTTGTTGGATAGATGGGACTTGACGGCTTCGAAATCCGCCATGCTTTTGGTGAGGACTCTGGTCCCGTTTCTGGTATTACGGAACTCAAAGTCACCTTTGACCACATTTTTTAGTTGCTTCTGCAACTGAATGAGGTTCACTGTGGACGTTAGAATTATTGGGGGGGGGGCTACCTGTTTTACCTGAGGTTCCCTCCTCCAGCACAGTGGCTTCTGCACCAGAAGTGTCCGTTTCCATCGTTGCCTTCCTGAGGGAGGGCGAAGTAGTTCTTGGTGGTAACCTCTGATTGGGGGTTGCTTTCGACGGCTGCCGTTGGTTTTTTTGGAGTCGGTGCGGTTTCAGCGGTACTTTGTCATTTCCTCTTCCGGACTTCTTTCAAGCCCTCCTCCCGGGCTGGAATATTTGTGTTTGATGCGCTGGCCCTTTACCAGTGACTTCAGCTCATTCAGCGTGACTGTATAGTTACCATAGAGCGCACTGAACAGCGTCTTGCCGGAGAGGGCCTTGCAGTAATTAATCCTATTGTCGTCGGCGGCGCTGAATATTGCCGCCCATTCTGCACTTTCTCCAATCGCAGCAGTTGTGAAGCCGGCCACGTCCTCAATGTTGCACAGGATGTCGAATAAGCCCCTGTATTTGGTTTCGGCATCGGGGTACTGCTGTACCTCGCAGAGTACGAACGGTATGGATATAGGAAGGGGAAGAGTAGGAACGGGGCTCTGAGCGAACCAATAGGAACCAGCGACCATGCAAAGGAGTCACCTGAGGTGTGGGGTGGTCATAGCGATGAATATAAAGAATACTTCTGAGATCCGACGTAGTATTGATGTTCCGAAGTAACCTGCTGCCTCCAGCGGGGATCATGTCGTGTTGTTTGATAAATATGTACCGACGTTTCGAAGAATCTTGATGAAATGTTTTACGCACAGTTTCTTCTTCTACACTGATGATTGAGGCCTCAAATTTCTTCGAAACGTTAGTCTGCAGACTGTACTATTCGGTGTTAAATTTAAGTTTTCAATTTTAAATCACTAGTTTATCAAATGTGTTATCAGAGACAAGGTCAAGTGTTTTACTAGTTTACACGAACAGAAGCCATGAAGTGTTGCAATTCTGTGACTTGTTTTGATATATATGTCAGGCGACGAAAGAATTTTAATCATTATTATGTATCAGTTTATTATCAAAATATTCTGTTGCAGCATAATGCAAGTCATTAACATGAGTAGCGAATACCTATACCATACTGCTCTATCTATAGCAATTATTTAATATCAACAAATGGACGCACGCACAAGCCCAGTATAATGTGCTCGTTACGTTTTATTGGATATCTCCTTTGCTGGGTCTTCAAGCGCCCATTTTGGGTTGTTTCTCTGAGCCAACACCTCATTGCACCCTGCCAGATTTACCATCTTCTTGTATACGGTATACGTGGGTATAATATAAACTTTAATGGATTTTATCTGGTTTTACCTTGATAAGAGAACTACAGCGTGTGATTTTAACCCGGACTAAGACAGTGTAGCAGTTTTAACATAATTTAATAAAATATTTGTAACATATCAAGACACTTGAAGATGGTCGTTTGGGACCGAAATATGTAGTGTCAAAGTGCATAATGTTAAATTAAATTAAAATTAAATAGTGAATAAACAAATGTTCCAATATTGACCGACAATAAATACATGGACGTTAAGTTAAACAATTGCAACAGGATGTTAAAATACAGAAGTATTTAACTAATTTCACACAGCACAGCCCTTCTTGAGAATCGAACAGTGGCTCAGCTAATCGCCAAATTCTCAGCAAATTTATAGAGAAGAAATTTCGTTGCCATAATCACAAGCGCCTGCTACTTGACCCAATCCTAAGCCAGTTGAATCCCGTCCCTATGACTTTTAAATTTCATTTAACGTTTCTACATACGCAACGAGGTTCTCCATTGGGATAGCTCGGTGATATAGTGCAGTCTATGGGATGGAAGGCTGGGGTTCTGTTTCCAGTAGAGACACGAGATTTTTCTATACTCCACACCGTCCAGAGCTGCAGTAAAACCCACCTAACCTCCAACTCATACTCAGAGGGTACCGGGAGCTATTTCCCCTGGAGTAAAGCGTCCTGAAAGTGAGACTGACCTCCAGCTCAATCTAGTGCCGAGGTCAAGAATGATGGAGCTGTATCTCCACTCCCCATACGTCTTCGTGGCTTGGTACTTAATTGATTAAGCAGAGGGATATCTTTACACTGTGACAAGGCTTTCCAAAGCATCGCTTTCCGTGTGATTTCTTGACCAAAATCTATTTAGAATTCACACAATATAACTTGGAATCTCAGGGTGTTGTCAATGTATTCTCATCCTAATCACCTTCTTTTTTTTTTTTGTGCTATGAAAGCATCAGCGGTGAAGTAGCTGTGAGAATGTTGTTGCTTAAACGCAGTCCGTAATCTTAGTTCCTGTCGCAGGAAACGCTACACGTACATCTGCCTTCCGGAGACGGTTGGGCCTTGTGTCTGGCCTAGTGTAACTCGTGCTGTGGTTTTGTTTATGGCTTAATTGCTCGCGCTCAGCACGAGTGAGCAATCCATTGTGTTACTCCAGCTTTCTTCTCAAGTAGTACAGGACCAGTGATCTCACCTGGCCTCTCCCAGCAATGCGCAGTGGATCTGGTTCAGTCTACTACGCAAGGCTATTTTAATTATTTTAGTGAAAAGAAATTAGTTTATTTTCGAAACGGTTACAGATACAACTATTAGCAAGGAAATTCATTATGTTTTCGTTAGCACCATTGATTGTAACATATCAGCTTCAAGTGGCGCTCCGATCGCTATTAAAGAAAAATGGCGTCTCAGATGCGAAAGGCACAATAGGACAAGCAGGAGCCACCTACATCTCCGGACCATATTCCATGCTGCTTCTACCAGTACATGTGCAAGACCGGATATATCAACCTCCAATGCCACAATCCCATCAAGAGCGAATGAGTGGTAGTTTCGGAGTACATGGGGAGAATTCGAATGTTGCGTTGACGTTTGCAAAACAATTAATGGAGCACATATCGAACATTTCTAGGTAAACTTTTTAAGTTTCTATGCTGTTTTCAAGTTGTTTCATGATTGTGTCTGTAAACGGTCAGAAAATACATTAATTTATTATCGCCCATAACTTTTATATTAGCCCTAATAACTGATATAGGATTGTAGAACTTTTATTGGTCATAAGACGATCTTAGTTACAGTGATTTCCAAGTACAGCTGAAACAACTGCCACGATACTTCCTATCACGCGTCTCACTAGCAGTACAGAGGCCAGACCTAAATAGAGGGACAGTAAGTAGCATTATTAGACGCGTAACTCCACAGTGCCGCCTACAGGAAGTGCTCACAGCATGATGTGGATGTAGCCCCACACCTGTCCCTGTTCCCTGTTGCTGAACCGGTAACCAGACCACTCGCCAAATATTCGTAATCTTGTTTGCTGGAAGGCGCCTGTAAACAAGAAGACAGAGCGAACCTTTCAAAGACTTATCGTGACACAACGGGGCACGCGGTAGCGTAGTTGGCTGAGGCACTATGCTACAAGCCGGAATGTCGCTGGGTCGATTCTCGATGAAGTCATTGGATTTTTCAATTGACCTAATTGTTCCAAAAGCATTACGGCCCCCGGACCCACTTAGCCTCTAACTTAAATGAGTATCAAGAATAGTCCTGGGGGTAAAGGTGCTGCCGGGGCGTAAAATGTAAAAAAAGAAAAGAAGGTAAAGCTATCCCTGTAACAGGCCGTGAAGGCTCATAAGGTTGTGAGACGTCAAGGCTCTCACATTTTCTAGACAATCGGCTCATAAGTGGCGGTGAGATTGTCAGCCTTACGCACCGGCCTCCCTTTGCACCCCAGGAAGAATCCTGGTACTCATTTGTATTAGAGGCTGAGTCGAACCCAAGGCCACGCTGCGGCTGGAAGGATTAGGTCAATTGAAAATATCCACCTCGTCGGGACTCGAACCCGCGACCTTCCGGCTTGTAGCATAGTACCTCAACGAACTAGGCTACAGCGCGGCGCGTAAGGCTGACAACCTTACCACCATCTGTGAGCCCAGATTGTTTAGATAATATGGGAGCCCCGACGCCTCACAGCCCTATGGACCTCTACGGCCTGTTACAGGGATAGCTTTATTTTTTTATCCTAAAACAACACACCAAACCAGTTAGTTTAGCGGTAATGATCTAGGTTTATATCCGAGAGGTGCTCTTTTCGAATTATGGCCTGTACACCTGCCCTCCTCGCAATATTCCTCAGTTCCTCCAGAAGAATTTTGGAATAGCATAGTAGTAAGCCCAGACCAGTTTCCTTCCAGATCATTTCCAGCTTACCGTTCATATATGATCCTATCATCCGATGATATAGAATCGGATAGATGCTGATGATATTCGCATGGCGGCCACTGACAGAAGACTTGTACATATTGCAAAAGGAAGAATTTTCAATAGCATGCTCTATGTGCATTACGTACATATGATGAAAGGCCAAGCATATTGATAAGAGACAAATCTTTCCTCTCGTCAGAGAGGATATTCCATAAGGACTATTACGGAAAGGTTCAGTTGAAAAATAAATTATCTCTGGTAGTGATTCTCAAGGGGCTTGGCGCCAAGACGACCTGATTGGCGGTAAACCGCCAGTCGTAAAATAACTTTGACATTGACTTTTTGAGACATGCATTGTTAGTAGCCTTTGCCTGGCAACGACTAGTGTTGAAAGATTAACAAGCATAAATCAGCGAGGCAGTTTTAGTTATTTGTAGTTACGAGTTATAAGCATTTAATAAATCAAATTATCAATCCAAACCCCGTGCCTAGCCACTAACATATTGTAACATGTTACAGTGTATTATTATTATTATTATTATTATTATTATTAAAATGATTCAGTCGTTCTATCTACTTATTAGGGAATAAGACAGAGGAAAACCAGCCAAGATGAAAAGAATACAACACGGACAATATTTTCTCATGGTGTTGATGTATGTCTTATGACTGTACATACGTCAAGTTTAATCAATGAATATAATATTTCACAAATATTAATTTTCGTCCGTAGTGTTTAAGATTAGAGCAGGTAATTATATCAGCAGCACAAGGCAAATCCTCGAACATTGTGAACTTCCGTACAGTACATCACAAAATAAATAGTGGCCCATTCTATTGCTGTTTGTTAAGTCCTCTCCTCCAACGAATCTCAAATATTTGCTTTTGTAATGGATTACTCTCAATCGCACGCAGAGTGTTTTAGGTAAATATGCTAATTTCTCTGTTGCCTCACTGCAGGAGTATTATCAACAAAAAAATGCCTGTGTTTCTGTATGAGTGTGAACTTGGTCTCATGTTAAGAGAAGGACATTAACTGAGAAAATTTTGAGGACACGGTACTGAGGAGCATCCAGAACTGAAAAAGCGGCCAAGGCTAAACAAAGGGCTGCAGAGCCAAAATAATAACAATATTTCATGTTATTTTAAAGAGACTGGAAAATATTAAGATCAAATACAAATGGGAAAATTGTGTTAAGGAAGATTAAAGGTTAAAAAGATGAGAACAATCGAATAGGCTGTGCTCAATTAAAGGCCACGACATGAACACAGATAAAAATGGAGTTATAACTCCACGCATTTTTAACCTTGGCACTAGATGGAGGTGAACAATCAGTTTCACGCTCCAGTCGTTTCCATCCTGTGCACGTTTGTCTCCGACTAGAAGGTTGGGTGGGCCCAGGAGCTAGTCTTGTCTTGTCTCCCATGATTACTTGCACGTTTAGCCCTCAGCCTACATATTCCGACAACTGAGCTATCCCGGCTCATATACTCAAACTGGAGGTGAACGGCTCGAATGTAGTCCGTGATATCAGCTATCTTTTCGCTTAGTGGGGTATGGAGTCCAACTGGGTCCACTCGGCAGGCGGCCACTATTTGGCCTATTGTAGCCTGCCCCGGTGAGTATGATGATGGAGAATTTTGTGGAATGAAGATTGGCAGGGATAACCGAAGTACTCGGAGAAAATTCGCCACAGCGCCACTAAGTCCACCATAAATCCCACTTGACCAGACCGGGAATCGAACCGGGTCGCCGCGTTGGGAAGCCAGCGGCTAACCGTTTGAGATATGGCGCGGCCTATCAGCGATCTTAACTACGACTTTTCGTAGGTTTCTTCAGCCCCCACAGGCAAATTTCACAACCTCTTCCTTTCACAGGCCTATCCTTTCCTATTTATTGTTTGTTAAATCATCCTATTGTGACATATAAATCCATTGCTAGATAGCGCCTGCAACACACACGCGGCCAAAAATACTGGAGCAGTGTTTTCTTTGTGTCCGCGGTAACGTCACTCAATAGTGGGTACAAGTCACATGACGTGTTTTCTGTACGTCCAGCCATGGCGCCAATGGACTGGTTGGATACCGAACACGAGACATGTTTTCTATGATGCATGTCCTTGCTGCATCTCTACAGGTGTGCAGAATTCTTAAGTAGCTGTAATAAGAGGCAGAAGCAAGCAAGCAAGCAGTAAGCTTAAGGAGTACAGAAGAGTACAAGAAATAGACCTGTGAAAACTTCACGTGAGAATTGAAGACTTGATATGTGCTGTAGTATAGTGATATCTGGAGTGTGACTGATATAGTTCTTGTGTTAAAATCCGTTGCTAGGAAACGGATGGTAAAGACATTGTGAAAACATAGTCATTGTTGTCATCTGTTACCTAGCAACGACGTTGAAGACGTTATTTATAATTAATTGTAATTACGACCTGTTAGTTGTCAATTAATCCAATTACCAATCCGAGCCCTGTCTATGGTCACTAATACACGTGACACTATATTTCAGAGCTCTGCAATGAAGTTTCGTTAAATAAACAACAAATAAAAGCATACAAGAATATTATGATTACATAAACTTATTCTGCTTCTCCTGAAGCTAGTCTATGTATTATGTTGAGGATACTAGTCCATTCCCTTATCTCTCTGACTAGATATCGTCTACTTTTGGGTCGATTCTCCCAGGGTCATTTCAGTAATCATGTACCGCCTGTCCCCCTACAGTGTCCCACGTTCCTTCCATTTAAACATGGCACCGTGTCATGTCTGTAACGTTCTTAGTTATTAGCCTATAGTTCTCGCTGTCACATTTCCCATTTACGGCACCCTCGCTACCAGCATCTAACGCAGTGACGGCTAACCACGGATCCTGAGCACATGACACAGACTGAGATAACCGGCGGAACCTGCCATCAGAGACAAAAATCCCGAAGATTCGGTGACCTGAAAAAAATATTAGCAGAGATCTCCATCGTTCATGGTAAAATAGCCCCATTATTTACTTGGCAATATTAGAGTGTGCAATAATATTTTAATGTGTATAGCCGTTGCTATACAACAATCATGAGATGGGCGGTTATATCAGACCCGTTCCTCGCTAAATACGTTCCCGCGTCAACAGGGTAACGGGATGTTATCTACGCGGTCCGCGGCGAGAAGATATAAAAGAAGAGAACTGGAGCAACCAGTTCAGTTGAGCTCTGCAAAGGAGGTTGAGAAGAGATGGCGCTATAGTTCATTTGACAGTTCAGTTGCGTTCTGACCGGAGGCTTTGACAAGAGGACCCCAGAGCGTGAAACTGAAGAATCCCCACTGTTAGAAGCCGTTGTCAGGGAAAGGTTGGTGAAGACACGGCAGGTTGGAAAAGCTTAGCAGATGATCTGGTGATCTGTGAATTGTGGAGATTAGCAGTGGCGTTATAATTTCTTGTAGTTCCAAGTGATGTCAATAAAACCAATATCCAATCCAAGTCCCGTCTATAGTCACATACCTAAGTATTATTTCTCAGCATCTGTTGTGCTGGTTAAATTTGTAGTTTCCAGGGTCAGCCTTAAAGATGCAACTTCTTTCCGTGCTCCTAGAATTTTGGTATGTTTCGACCTTATAAGATCATCATCATGTAGATACTGTACTTTTAGGGAATTTCTGCACTTATTGCTTTCTCTGGTTCATTGTTCTAAATCTTAGTTATAAGGAACTCCAGTTATTCTTTAATTTATTGAAATTAATAGAAACTTGAAAGTTATAAGGTTAAGTTTTTCTGTGCTTAAGTAATTAAGCATCACATCTTGAATACAGTAACGTGCAGATGAATTTGTGTGACATATAGACGGTTTCAGGATTGGATGACTGGAATTATTGACACAGTACTCGGAGCCACAGGCAATAAAGCGCTATCGCTGATCTACAAGCTTTAGATAAAAAATAGTGGCAACACTGCTGTAACATGAAAAATGTGCGTCAGGTGGCACTAGCGCCGTCTGTAGCTGATAGCAGAAGTTCAGTTGAAGTAGTGCAGTGAGTGGCTCTGGTTGTGTTTCATTGAGTTGCATTGTGCATCGTCTTGAAGTGCAGGAGCCCAGTTCAAGCACCCTAACAACGTGTTTACGAAACAAGAACAACGCTCCTGGATAAAAATTGAAGTTGCACGAGGTCGTAGTGCACGAAACTGTTATAAGGGACTGCGAGAAGCATGTGGTGATGCTGCTTTGCCATATCGCACACTGGCACGATGGGTGAAGTTGTTCCGTGAAGGAAAGGATGCCACTCAGGACGACCCCATCTTGACAACCACACAATTCAGCTTCTTCTCTGCTGGATGTCGATCGTCGATGGGCTGCGTGGGAGTTAGCTGCTAATGTAGGCATATGTCACAAAACAGTGGTCCAGATTCTGCACGACATTCTTGAACACCGCAAAATTTCAGCTCGTTGGGTACCCCACACAATGTCCGAGGTGCAACAATGACAACGTTATGCAATTGCACAGGACTTGTCGGACCGGTACCAGAGGGAAGGATCGTCACTTTGGACGAAACTTGGGCTCGCTCATACGAACCGTACTTGAAGCGACCATCAAATGAATGGAAGCATCCTGGCTCTCCTCGTCCAAAGAAAGTGCGCCCTACACAGAGTAATGTGAAGGCGATGTTCATTGTGGCATATGACACTGATGGAGTGATACTGCACCACACTGTACCTCAACGACAGACAGTATACGCTGCCTACTACTGCAATTTCCTGCGTAATCATCTTCGTCCAGCACTCAGGAGAAAGCGATGACACTTGTTGGCAACGAACCCCATCATCCTTCATGACAATGCAAGGGCTCATACTGCTGACGCTGTCAAGGATCTCCTTCACCGCTGGCGATGGGAGATACTGCAACATCCGCCATACTCACCCGATATGAGTCCATGCGATTATGATATCTTTGCCAAAATGAAGAAACCCATGCGAGGGACACGTTACAACACAAGAGAGGAGATTGTTCGTGCTGTAGGGCGGTCACTGCTGGACATCAACAGAAGTGGACATGCTGATGTTGTACGACGCGTTCCACAAATTTTGCAGAAGCTGATACACATGAGGGGCGATTATGTAGAAGGAATGTAAGAATGTAAGGGTGTTTACCTCAGGTAATAAAGTCATTTCAGAACTATAGAAGTGTTTCCACTACTTATTATCCGACCTATGTACAAACTTTGCACAAGCAATAAGTTTCTAAGTCTTCACGAGTCTTAACCTGGCAATGGATTTATAACAGTCCCACTGTAACTTCAAATCACATATGATGTTTTCGCAGCCTAATTCCTATGTTATAATTATTCTACAAATGCCAATTCCTGAGACTTAACTCAATTCAATTCCTCTGCTACCAGGCTCATATCCTGGCAGGCTGGCGTCTCGAAACTCAACTTTTCACTCTCTGGTACTCTTCTTTATAACCACTTTGCACGGACTCCACAGAAAACACCGTCTTCTATTGTCCCGTATTGTTTTAGGCGTGTTTAACACATCATTACGTAGGAACGGTCGCGGCGCGGATCACATAGAAAACAGCCTCTCTGTTTTTCAGGCGTATTTAATGGCGGGCATATGTTTATCGACTCGTTGCGTAGCAATGGGCATACACGTCACAATATGTACGGAGGAGAGAAGGTATATTTTCATCATTGATTATCCTGGCACTAAATGGAAGTGAGCGTCAGCTTAAGGCCTATGCTGCTGTTGAGAAATTTATCACCTTCAAACTAATTCTCCCAGCCAGTATTCCGTGGTTTCTTGGATTCTGTGTGCAGTTTTGTTGCGGTGCAGAGCGATTGTGTGTGCGTTGTCCGGCTTCCTCATCCGTGTAGACCTACCAGTGTGTAATGGGTATTCATAGTTGCGGAAGTTAATTCAGAATGGGAACAGATGCGAAAACGTAATCCGTCAAGAAGTGTTACTCGTGGCTGCTACTACTGTGCTGACATTATATAAACGATTAATCGTTACTTTCAGAGGATTAAGGCAAAAATATAATTTCCGTCAAAAGCTTTGATGACCCATGACGAAGTACATGATCCCATACGTGTTGCCGGATAGCTTACCAGAGATACAGTTTCTTCAGTAATTTGTAAGAAACCCCAGTAATAAAATGACACATATTTGTGATATAATTTACAGGGACAGTCTTTAAGATGCAGTTTCTTGCCGTACTTGTAGACTTTTGGTGTTCTTCCTTGTCACCTATTTTTAATGAATGATACTTCTACGATATGATCCGATAAGGTTGAAAAAGGTTACTCATTCTACTGCGATTTTCAGTAAGAAGGTCTTGTCGCACGAACATCTGGTGACCTCTGCGAGTGTTCGGCGGAATTAAAACAGATTTGACCATGGCTCGTGTCTGTTATAAGGTCGAAATTCTATTGTTTTCCTGCATAATTTATGTGCTAGAATAAATCTATGGCCCTAAATATTCCAATGACGACCTGTTTCTTTCAGGCATTTGTTAAACGACTGTCATTAGAATTGATATTTACTAATCTCGTCGTCAATTTATTATTCCAAGGTTTTAGAATATTGACAGGTATATGGGTGACTTATAAGACGGGATTCGGATTGGTAATTGGATTTATTGATCACTCCTTGTACAATCACTCATAATGACAATCAATTATAGCGCTATCGCTAATCTATCCACTTCACCAATCACTAGAACACGCTATGTCTCCTCATTCTTTAGTAGTCGTATCCTTGCAGCGGATTTATAACAGTTCCGCTGTAACTTCAAATTACACACGAAGTATTCTTCGTACATGCCAAGTCTTCTCTTCACAGGCTGACTTTCAACGGACAACTGAACTGAACTGTCAATTTAAAGTCAAAGTTACAACGCGACTGACGTTCAGTTTGTAAGTCTTGCTGTCGAGCCCCATCTGGGGCTCTTAACTAAATATGTATTATGTTTGACAGTTATGGTCTTGTTTTTTAGGGCGCCCTCTTAGATGGGAGGACGGGTCTGTCTTTTGTATATGTTGCTGGTCCTTGCCAGCGCAGTCTTTCTCGGGTCCGAGTCCCTTGGGACTCGCGACCGTATTTTACTCTCTCAGATTTGAGACTTCCCTTTTCGTCGCCTCCTACGACTCGCAGGGTGACGACGGAAGTATTCGATCCCGCCTCCACACGGGGGTGAACTCTCAATTATTGTTGTCTTCTTGTTATATAGAACCGGGTTGGGCCACAGCAGAGAAGACACATCCGTTGCACAACAATGGATATATGCGAACCACATAGAAAACACCTCTTGCGACACCGGTTCTATTGTTGCGTGCGTTGGTTGTTGGTTGAGTATTTGTTGCGGCTTTGTTTACCGAGGCATTCCCTAGCAATGGGTCTACATGTCACAATATTTTCTCACGTGATTGATTTCTGATACTTTGCCATTTTAAAGTGTTGCGAATTTTTCCGATGCGTTGATGAAACGTCAGAGAGGCTTGAGCCAAATTTAAAATCTATAATACTATACATCTCAAACAAGAAGAGGGAGGGAATTTAGCAGAGCCTTACTGAGAAGGTTAGGCTCACATCCGATGAAGAGCGTGTGTAATCTTCATGATATAATGCAACCGCGATTTAATGATCCCTAGCCAATGCTGCGTGTGGTGTATCAACCAGCACCTCGGGCAGAATAATGTAGCACTGTTGTCAGATCTTTATTTCAACTCCAAAATCCGAAGTGGACCAATTGTAGCCAAGAACATTGTGGTAATGAAAAAGTGTTCGCAGATAAAACACAACCAAAAACACGCCTGACCGACATGTAATTATCGGACACTGCTGTTTCGAGGCGTACACAGTTGAGCATTGACCCAAAGGTTCATCAAATCGCGGACCGACTATATTTATTAATAGCTCCTACGTGCGTTGTGACAGGAATGGGTTACGGTAAGCAATGGTTATGTCGCACCATGTCAAACACGGCTAAGTTTATTACCAATGTCACAGAAGGAAGGAAAAGATAATCCTTAAAACTAAACAAAAAGAAAGGCACAGACGTCAGAGAAAAGTTCTTATGTAATGACTGAGGCAATTATTCATATACATAGCACCAATCCTCTCACGTGTATTAGTGGCTATAGACGGGGTTTCGATTGGTGGATAGACTTTTGAACACTCACAGGTCGTAAATTCGAATAGATATAAGAGTCTCACTGGGTTACACACTCTAAAGATTGCTGTAACTAAGGCACACAAAATAAAATCTTCAGTGTCTTCCTCGCTAGCCGCTGCTTGGTAGCGAATCTTAGTTGGTTAACACTTCACAGCTGAACACTCAACTACTGAACTACCTTCTGAATCCTCTTACAAATGAACCGTTCTTCTGTGCATGTCTCCTTATATAGTCCAGTGCGTATCCATGGAAAATGTTTGTTGCTTGCGCATGTACATGGAAATTGTTTGTTAATTCCGCTGATATGGAAATCGCGTTCCATACCAAGTCCGTCTCCACGAATCCGCATCTCCATAGAATACGTGTTAGCGAGCCGTTTTCTAGCAATGGACTACTCCGGCTTTCAGGGGTGATATCACAATACGATATTATGGACCGCTGCGTGACTACCACTGTCATGGCTTTAAATTTGTGAACAGTGTAAAGACTTTGATTTTGGTATGAAGATATTTACTGAAAATTTAAGATATGGGGCATCTAAGGTGTTACTTCGCTGTTTACTTTCTTGTTCAATGTTTGGTTAACATATTTCTGACCCTGAAGATGGGGGCAATTTGTTCCTCCGAAATGTCGGTAAACTACTGGGTCTTCACGGTTACGTATCCTATAGTACAGCACAGAAATCCTGACTTTAAGAAACTTCCCTTTACGTAATATCTCTCATATGAGCTTTCAAAAGGCAGTGCATGTCCTTGACTTGTCTTGTCATCGGAATGCGAATTCGCTCATCCAAAATCCCTTCCCAACACAAACGAACACTTGCGGAAGAAAACGAAAACAAAAACGCAACATTTTTTCAGTCATTTCCCCGTATGATCTGCTCTGGAGTGCTTCTTGTATAAGATTTTGCTATTTTTAACAAGCTGCACTAGAATTTCTTTACAGCACTAGAGGATTTTCAATGGTTAAGACGTAAAATAATTAGACGCAGATGCTTATACGTTTCGTTTCAGGTAATATAGCATAGGTTATTTCCTTCGTTGGTCATATTTCAACTTCCGGGTACTTAACCCCGAAAATGTAACATTGCCCTAACGGGAAATAGCAATTCGCATTACGAAATTTCGCTTTTACGAATTATCTCGATGAAAGTAACCATTCGTAAACGCCAGAATTGTCTTTGTTCTTCTGTGACACTGAACTTAACGCTGGGCGTTCAGAGTTATGCAACTCAATTAGCATCAGAAACAAATTTCAAGACACGCCCCACACCCCATTGTGAGAAATTGATTGGTTCAATAACGGCTTATAATAATTATGTACGAGTAATATATTGTGTTTTGTCCTTGCTTAGAAGCAGTTCTCTGTATATGGAAGTTAAGGTCGTATGTTACAAGTGGTGCTCTGTTGGGGGCAATTGGAATTATACACTGACATATGTAGATAATTGTACTTACACTACACGTTAGTAACCTCAAAATCAGAACTAACAAGGTTAGTCTATAAGCAGACTCAGAGAGAAATAATACTTTCACATCTTGCCATCGAAATTCTTGACAAAATATTTCGAAAAAATAACAACGTTTAAATAAACGAACAGTGATAGATTTCAGGTTCTCATGAAGTTCACTATGAAGAATACTAGCTTTTGGAAAGTTGTGCAAATTGGTATAACTTTATCTGTGTTTCGGAGGAAGGTCTTCCCTCCATTTTCAGGGTCGAAGATTAATCCAAGAAAACAACCAGCAAACTGGGGCTTGCTCTCTTTGCTAATTACTTCCTGCTTGTTATTTAATCAACTTATTCTTTGATCCTGAAGACGGAGAAAATTAATTTCTCCTAAACATCAGTAAATTTTCTGCCACACTAGACTACAAGACATCCGATACAGCGTTTTTATGTCAGGAAGAAATCAAAGTTACACTCATGTAAAATGAAGAGCAGATTAAAGTAAGGTGAAGCTGAGTACAGTTCAGTTCCCAATATAGCAATACCTCGCATAGTCCGGCTTCGATCAGTCCGAATTCACTACAGTCCGTTTGAAAATTTCAAAACAAGCTAAATTTTAATTGAGTAAAATAGAAATAAATTCTAATGAGTACACAAAATTATTTTTAATACACAAATGATCGGTTTCTTCGCTTTACACAGTCAAGTCTCTTTTTGTGCGGTTCATTTTTATGTGGTTTTAAAGTCATGCGATACGATATATATTTCAGTTTTTCTGGGGTTCCCCGTTGAATATGTATGTACCTATGCTCGGGTCGTTCGTTCTTGAGCTCTGACATCTATCGCTGGAGGAGGTGGGGGGAGCACTACTTTAACGAAATTTTGGAAGAGCTACATCAGAAACGTTATCGAAAATATAGGCGAAGCCTGGCATGAATTAACAGCAAGCAATATGAGGGCAGTATGGAAACATATCATGCCACATTGTGCAAATGATTTCACTTGTTTTGAAACTCATTTTGCTGAAGTTACTAATAACATAGTGGAAATTGGACAGCAACTTGGTTTCAATGCGTTAGATTCCGTCAAAGTAAGTGAGAGCATCAAAGCGAGCGCTAATGAACCAGATAATGAAACACTTATTAACATAGATGAACAACGGGCTTATGAAGAACGGGAGGCCAACTTAGACAACGACGACTGTGTTGAGGTGCCTGCACGAGAATTAACAGCTGAACAACTATAAAAAATTATTGCATTGTTGAAACCTTGTCAGAGCATGTTATGGAAGTTGATCCCAATACTGAACGTAGCCTTATAATTCGCCGAACGGTAAACAATGGAATTCATTGCTACAAAGAAATGTATGAAGAGAAAAGGCCAAAGAAGAAAAATGTGCAGAAATCAATATTGCAATTTGTAGAGAATAAAAAATGAATTGCGAAAAACATGAATTTTTTAAAATTATTTCTAATAAAGACATTTGAATTTATTAATCGCGTTTTATTTATTGAAAAACGCATAATTTTTTNATTATTGCATTGTTGAAACCTTGTCAGAGCATGTTATGGAAGTTGATCCCAATACTGAACGTAGCCTTATAATTCGCCGAACGGTAAACAATGGAATTCATTGCTACAAAGAAATGTATGAAGAGAAAAGGCCAAAGAAGAAAAATGTGCAGAAATCAATATTGCAATTTTTAGAGAATAAAAAATGAATTGCGAAAAACATGAATTTTTTAAAATTATTTCTAATAAAGACATTTGAATTTATTAATCGCGTTTTATTTATTGAAAAACGCATAATTTTTTGAACCAATTATCATTTTTTGTATATATTTAGTTCCTCGATTAGTCCCGGTTTCAAACAGTCCGGGATATTGGCGGAACCGATTACCCGGACAATGTGAGGTATTACTGTATTTCGTCTTTTCATCTGTAATGTAAAAACATAATTTTAGCTTTTGTTTTGTTTATTAGTCCCGCCTGTTAACATACGAGTATACCGAAGGCATAAAATAAAAAAATGCGCTTATGTTCATCAGCTACCCTAGCTCATGGCGGGATGTAAAATACCTGCCATATTTAGCCTGCCTAACCAACTCCATGTAACTCAGTTCGTCTTACGAAGCCACCACCCACTCAGCTACTCAAGAACTGCCCAATATTTCACGGGACCCGAGCGTTTATTATCGTGTTCACAAGAGTCCGCCACTGATCCCCATCTTGAACCAGAATAATTTAGTCCATGCCAACCCATCCTATTTCTCTAATATCCATTTTAATATTATCATCCCACCTACGTCAAGTGGTCTCTCTCCTTCTGGATTTCCCACTTATTTATTAATACGTTATAGATGTCAGAACGTAATGTTTCATCTCCTGCTTGAATCATTTCTTGCCGAAATCCAATCAATACCTGGCGACTTACACTTTTTTAACTTTGCAAAAATAATTTCACACTCAGAAGGTTCAGGTTTTGCTATTAACTGTTCAGCTGTATGTACAGAGTGATTCTAAATTACTGTCGGTGTTTCCGTGGCCTAAAATGGAAACTCCGACAATCATTTAGAATCGCCCTGTATTTCCCTGTGCTTAACATCACTAACACCAAGTACGATGGCCGCGCCATAGCTCAAGCGATTAGTCTCTGGCTTCCCACCGCGGCGGCCCGGGTTCGATCCCGGGTCAGGTCAAGTAGGATTTGTGGAGGACAAAGTGGCGCTGGGGCAGGTTTTCTCCGAGTACTTCGGTTTCCCCTGCCAATCTCCATCCCACCAATTGCTCCACAATCACCCTCACCTATCATCTGGGGCTAGTACAATAGGCCAGAAGTAGCCGCAGTACAAGGGACTTAGTTCCACCCCACTAGCAATAAAAAAAACACCATGTACGAGCACATCCAATAATTCTTCAACTTATTTGAAATGTTGTAGGAGTCTGCAAGCAGATCACAGTTTTCATCCTTTTTCAAGTTAGCTCTAGACTGGTAACCCCGTTAAAATTAATGTATTCCTCTATATAAGTCTCTAATGTTCTTTTTCTTACTGTGTCTTGTCCTACTGAGGCACGAAGTTACTTCGCCTGTCTGTGTAGCACGGACTGCCGACAGACTGACCGACATCTGCTGTAGTCACAACACGTAATAAACCTCTCCTTGTCGCATCATTTCTTTGTCTCTCAAGATGGCTCCCAGTTACACCGGAGTTTAACCAATGCTTCATCCACTTGAACATAACAGACCTTCCAACAGCTCTATGGATCACAGGCGCAGTTTATATAACTAAAATCTTTTTAGTCTTCTTTTTAATCCTCTCCGAGTCCTTTAGGCCACATTGATCTTTTCCAGCTCTTAACGAAATATAATGATTTGACACAAGTGCCCCCTTTAACGTACTAAAAATGTTTGTATGAAGACTGTGACATTTGTTTGAATGTGGGCAGTTCCCACAAAAGTAAGTTAATTAGATATATAATATTTATTAAACCCTTAGTCAAACAAAAAACTTTGAGGAATTATATATTCTGGGACATGGCGTCTTTTAGTACGCTGTGAGAACTTCAAATCCAATAAACAAAAACTTTATTTATAATAATTCGGAAAATTATATTGTCACATATATCAGTGACTGTAGACGCGGTTTGGATTGGTAATTGGATTCATTGAACACTTAGAGAATGTTCCTACCAGTAACTATAGCGCTATCGCTAATTCACACACACTACAACTGACTACAGAATGCACTAAATGTTCTTCAGTCTGCTGTTTCTTCACCAGTTGTCGCCTGGTAACGGCTTCTAACTCTGTAACTTCCTCACCTTCCGTGTTCACATTCTTACTGGCCCGCGACTGCCTCACAACTAGCTAAACTCTAGAAATGTCCTGCTTATAACACCTCTGTACGGACCTCGTAGAAAATATTGTTTCTCTTTTGCATGTCATTGTTGCGTTAGTGTCTGTTTGCGAAGCCCATTATGGTTTTATCCAACTATTGCCGGGCAGACAGCGCAGAAGACACCATTCTTCTGCTGTTGTTTGTCCGCCATTGTCTAGCAACGGGTCTATATGCCACAATATAGTATTTCGGCGTCATTCATCAAAACCTTTTCGATAATTCATAGAGGAAGTTTTGTATGTTGTTGCGCAATATTGCTTATATGGCCTGATGCAGTTATCTACTGCATTTTGTCTAGTACTTAAAGATAAAATATAATATTAGATTAAACAAGACCGATAAGCACATCAGCCCATAAGCAGCATTACCCAGTTACATGTAAAGCTTCCTCTACGTGCAATCTGTTCATGCTGGGGTATAAATCTTTTGAACTACTATAAACACAACCTTTGTTTGATCGAAATTTTAAACTGCATTTTATATCTACTTAACAGGGCACACAGTAGCGTAGTTGGTTGAGGCACTGCGCTACAAGCCGGAAGATCTGGGGTTCGATTCCCGATGAGGTCATTGGACTTTTAAATTGACCTAATCCATCCAGCCGCACCATGGCTCTGAGGTAGACTCAGCCTCTAATAGAAAATAGTACCATGATTCTTCCTTGGGGTAAAGGGCAGCCGGAGCTTAAGGCTGACAACTTCACCTCCATCTGTGAGCCGAGTGGGTAAAAAATATTGGAGCGTTGATGTCTCAGAACCCTATATAACTTCACGGCCTGTTGCTGGGATAGCTTTACCTATTTTTTGCTGCAGTCTGGGCCGTTGTCTTGTAGAATGGTATCGTTTGTCCTGAAGATGGAGGCAGCAGACTCGTCCGAAGCGCTGTTGCTTTACTACCAGACTACACGCAGTTATGTTCTGGGTGACAGTAATCTTTATAAAAAAATTCATCTTCCATGGCTCTTGAGGAAATCGACCCTGCATGTGTGGTGCTGAAGTGTTAGCAGCTCAAGGCTCTGTTCTGCTCATTTGTATTCCTAAGGAAACGTAAATGTGGCTGAAGTATGCTAGATCACTTTACAGAACATTCTTTCTTACTCTTAAATCCCATAATCCCACTATTTCTGTAAGAGCACACGTCACACACCAGTGTCGGATAAGTTGCTCCATAGAACGGCGAAGTGTGTGAACAGTTTCAAATTACACACGTCTTGACGGCGAAGGACACCACTAGGTTGGCCGATTGCTTCCGAATTTCTTGTTTCGATTTTTTATAAGCTATCGGTGGCCCTTAAGATCAAGTTTTAGTCACATTTTCCTGTTCACTGTCCCTACTGGTCTAAAGCTGCGGACTGGCATGCCAGTCTTCCATTCCCGACAAGGGGAAAAGATTTATCTCTTCCCCACAGCGTCCAGACCTAATCTGGGGCTCACCCAGCCCCTTTACTAAGGGTGATTGGGGCTCTTTCTCCGGGGGTTAAGCTACCGGGAAGTAAACCTGACCACTCACATTAGTCTAGTATCGAGGTCAAGAATTATGAAACTATACCTCCTCTTTCCCACACGTCTTCATGACATAGTGCTCAAATACTCAAAAACACAGACAACGAACAGTCGCTCTGCCATTCAAGAAATTCCCAAAATTTTATAGAAGTCGAAGTTCATTACCATGTTCACAAAATCCCGCAGCAGATCCCTTCACTGGGCCAGATGAATCAGGTTCACATCTTTCATCCTAAATCTCTAAGATTCACATTAATGGTATTTTCCTATCTATGTCCTGATGAGGTCACTGGATGTTTTTCAATTTACCTAATCCTTCCAGCTGCACTATGGCACTGGGGTCGACTCAGCCTCTAATAGAAATGAGTACCAGGAATATTCTTGGAATGTTCTTAGGGGTAAAGGGCTGCCGGCGCGTAAGGCTGATAACCTTACGCCATCTATGAGCCGATTTTCTAGAAAATGTGGAAACCTCAACATCTCACAAACCTATAGGCCTTCACGGCCTGTTACAGGGGTAGCTTTACTTTTAATTTACTGTATGTCCAGGTTTACACAAACTTTAATTGACCCTACTAAGGAGGTTGATCTAGAAGTAAACTCAGAGAAAACTAAGTATATGTTGCTGTCTCGTCACCAAAATGCAGGGCAAACTCAGGATATAAAGATACGTAATATACGTTTTGAAATGTGGTACAGTTCAAATATTTGGGAACGACTATAACAAATCAAAACCTGTTGCATGAGGAAATTGAGAAGAGATTGAACTCGGGTAATGCTTGCTACCATTCAGTCCAGAAGCTTTGGTCTCCTGGTCTGCTGTTTAAGAACATAAATTAAATATACAAAACTATAATTTTGCCTGTGGTTCTGTATGTGTGTGAAAGTTGGTCTCTGACATTAAGGGAGGAAGATAGACTGAGAGTGTTTGAGAACAGGGTGTTAAGGAGAATATTTGGACCGAAGAGAGATGGTCACAGGAGGTTGGAGAAAACTGCATAATGAGGAGCTTCATAACTTGTACTCTCCTCCAAGTATANAAGTCAAGGAGGATGAGATTGGCAGGGCATGTAGCACGAATGGGGACAAAGAAGAATGCACATAGGATATCGGTGGGCAAACCAGAAGGAAAGGGACCACTGGGAAGACCAAGACATAGGTGGGTGAACATTATTAAATGGATCTTAGAGAGATAGGATTGGATGGGATGGATTGGATTGATCTGGCTAAGGATAGCGACCAGTGGATGACTCTTGTGAACAAGGTAATGAACTTGCAGGTTTCATAAAATGCTGGGATATTCTTGAGTAGCTGCACAATTGGCAGCTTCTCAAGAAGGCTCAACTCCATGAGTGAATGAGTGATGTCATGCTTTTCTAGTGCTCCTTTTCTTTCGTGTCTCCCTGCCAAAACTCGGTATGCATTCGTCCTATTTCCCATGAGTTTTACATGTCCTGCCCATCCCACCGTTCTTGATCTTACAATCCCAATAACAGTTTCGAGAAATAACAATTACGAAGACCCTCGTTATGCAATTTTTTCCATCCATTTATCCCTTCTCCTCTTTTACGTTGAAATATTTTCAACACCCTGTTCTGAGATATTAGTATGTGTTCTTCACTTAATGTAAGATACCAAATTTCACACCAATATAAAACTGCAAGCAAAATTCTGCCTGCTAGATGTCCAACCTTCTCAATACTTCCTGGCATTCACGTGACTGAATTTTTGTACAGCAATTTTTACAATTTATAAAGGTACGTACGTGAAGTTTTTCTTGTGCTTAACTAAGCACCATGTCACGGAGATATACAGGAAGTGAAGGCATAGCTCCGCATATTTTCTGACTCAGAACTAAGCGGAAGTGAAGTGGTCACGTTGATAGTCTGGCTCCTGTGCCCCGGGACATATATTCCCCTATTGCCACCGATTATGAGGCTGAGTGGACTCCGCAGCCGGTTTGGTTGCTAGATAAAAATCTGTTGCATGTCAGGAATCGAACCTTGATTCCTCAATCGTCGAAGTCGTAACCTAGTAGCTACGCCCTCCCCTCTAGCATTACATTCACCTGATGGCACAGTTCATACCTAAGCCAACGGGTGCTTACAGGACGGAGCCGTTAGCAGTCTGCTAGATGCTGCTAAAGAAATCCACCCTGAAGACGGAAGCACGTTGCTTCGAAACGATTGTAACTTGCTGACAGATTATAGAGTGTCGCATCGTCTACTCCGAAGATGGAGGCCATAGGTTTCTCTGAATTATTGGCACTATTCTACCAAACTGAACGGCGTCACATCCCACAAGACAGTTACTTTCATAGTCGCCGCCCTTGCGAACTTCGATTATCCTCATTAAGATATATTGTTATTTTCTTCATCCCCTCAGTGCAAATACCGGGATATTACCTCGAATAGGCTACAACCGCTTCCTGCCGCATGTTTTCTACTTCGTCATTAATCGCTCAACCTACCATTTCAAGTTATACACGGTTTACATACTGACAGCGTCGTGAAGTAATCCACAATCCAATCCTCAAATCTCAAATTCCTGTAAAGTCCATTGGTTACTACTATACGTACCACCCACTTTTAACGTGCTAAAACTCTGCATTCTGCCCACAGAGTGTGTCTGTGTGTTCCGTATGATTCTCACAATAAACAGCGAATGTTTCCCTAAACAGCATTAACCGGTTGGGCTTCGTAGCGGAGACGTAATGTGTTTCCTGTGAGGTAGGAACTGAATTCTTATATACAGGCTTATTCATAAGTCCGTGAAACATTTAAAAAATTCACTACAAATAAATTATTTATCGGAGTATGGTAATTCTTACACCGATAGAGAATGAATCTCTCACTGCCACAAAGACGTGCGAGGGTATCTCAATCAAATTTTGCCGCAAAGGTGGATAGGACGCACAGGACAAGAAGATGACACGTTAATGCGGCGGCCACCCCGGTCCCCAGATTTAACCCCGTTTGACTTTATCTTCTGGGGGTTTGTGAAGGATACTGTCTTTGTACCTCCATTGCCTGCTAATCTCAGGGATCTTCGCAACCGTATCACCGCTGCTGTGGCTCTGGTCAACCGTGATATGTTGACACGGGTGTGGGACGAAACGGATTATCGCATAGATATCTGCCGTATCAGCAAAGGTGGACACATTGAGCATCTGTGAAGTATGTAAAAAGAACTTGGTGAGTTATCTCTATTTCAGTGTAATAAAATTTCCGAGGGAAAAGCCGTAGGTTCCTGAAAGTGACCACTCTTATGCCGAAGTTAAAAATGATGGAGTTATACCTCTAGTTTCCATACGTCTTCTTGACGTGGTGTTTAAGAACGGGTACAACTTTACCTTTATCAACAATGCACGGTAGCACTATTTGTTGTGTAGTACCCAGGAGATCAGCTGCACCTGCGTTTAGAATAAGGAAATTAATCGTTGTTTATAACTCATTAACTCAGTTTTGAATGAGTTAAGGCATAACGATTGAGATAATTACGAACAGATCATATGCTCTGGTACATGTAAATGGATCTGGGATCTTATGACGTAACTCAGAGAGGGCATTGCCAATGCAAGAGACCGACAAAGGAGCAGCTTCGAAAAATGTTTCGAGGAACGAGGTGTGATGTGCAAAGGTGGATACTTTTAGACACAGACAACCAATCGAAAACGTGGAAGAGCAGTCACACCACTGAACTATCAACCTGACTACCTGAGCAACTTACTATTATAATCTTTGCGCATGCGTAGTGCAGCTAAAGTATTTTGTAAGTGAGAGCGGCGCCAGCTCACATCTGACGTGGAGGTCCCTCCCCTCTCCCCAGCATATGACGTACACATCGTATGTTCTTGAGGTGGAACTTGCTAAGTCAGGTAGAAAAGGATATAAGTCTACTCCAATTCTCCTTCAAATGAAAACGTGTATCATTAAAAGATGACAGCACAACAGATAAGACTAAGCCGAGACTAAATCCGTGAGGCAGTGTACTTCTTAAGAAGCTGATAGTCGCTCATATGGTCAAGAAATTCCCCAACCCAAAAGTTACATAATGTATTCGCAATGGCCCGTACTAATTTTATTTATTCATGGCTCACTTTAACTCTTCTCTTTTGGTTTACGGAATAATACCTTGCGTGGGTTTAAGATTGCTCTCCTGCGTGCTACGTGCCCACACCATTTCATACCCCATGATTTGAAACTGTTCAGTTTCTGTATTCTTCCTATACGGTCCACACATTTTCCTTAGTACCTTGTCTTTAAATAAGAGAGACGAAAGTAACTTATCATATTAAGGCATAGATTCTAAGTTAAATTTGTCGGACATATCCTCAAAGCAGTCATATTCTTACCCTTAATTCAACAAAATACTTAACTTAATAAGATGTGCATATTTTTTATAAAATGTACGAATTCTTTTAGGCCATAAAATTAAACGTTTGTCGTACAGCTCCCTCTTCGTCAGTTCGTGAGTCCGTCATGTTAGTACTGAACGTAGGAAATATGAGAGTACGACACTGGTCCAACGTTGTAATCTTCATACAAAGTTTCGTGAAAATCTGTGCAAGGACCAAACTAATGCAGATCCTAAAAGAAACAGGTATCGATTGGCATGAAAGAAGCTTGATTAGTAAATAGTACATGGATCAGAAAGTTAGAGTGCGACTGGACAAAGGGGAGACAAGAAGTGTGCAGATTGGAAGAGGAGTTCGACAAGGATGCTGTTTATCACCAATTCTGTTCAACTTGTACAGCGAATGCCTTACCAAGGAAGCTCTGGATGGGCTCGGAGACTTCAATGTAGGAGGGCAAATTATTCAAACTGTGAAATATACAGATGACCTTGTGTTAATGGCTAAGGAAGAAACTGTGCTACAGGGCATGATTGATAGACTAATTGAAATTGGAAGGTGCTATGGCATGGAAATGAATGTGGAAAAAACAAAAGTAATGAAAATTTCGAGACAACCAACCCCAGTCACAATAAAGATAGACCAAAAACAACTGGAGAATGTGAAATGTTTTAAATATTTGTGTAGCTTGTTAACAGATGATGGAAGGTGTACTAGTGAAATTAAATCCAGGATTGCCATGGCAAAAGCTGCATTTAGCAAGAAGAAGAGTCTTTTTACCAGCAAATTGGACTTAAATTTGAGAAAGAAACTAGTGAAATGCTACATTTGGAGCATGGCTTTGCATGGGGCTGAAACTTGGACACTTAGAGCAGTAGATCAGAAACACCTGGAAAGCTTCGAAATGTGGTGTTGGAGAAGGATGGAGAAGATCAGTTGAACCGATTATGTGAGAAATGAAGAAGTGTTATTTAGAGTCAGTCAGCAGAGGAATATCCTACATGAAATAAGAAAACGGAAGGCTAATTAGATTGGTCATATCTTAGGCAGTAACTGCCTTCTAAAAGAGGTTATTGAAGAAAAGATAGAGGGGCGGATAGAAGTGACCAAAAGACGAGGAAGAAGACGTAAGAAGATGCTGGATGACCTTGGGGACAGAAGAGGATACTGTCATTTGAAGGAATGAGCTCTAGATCGCATTAAGTGGAGGAACGGTTTTGGAAGAGACTGCGGACTTGTCGTCTTGACAGATTACCAATGAATGAATGACTATGGTAGAGCATCTGTTACTAGCTGAGGGTTCCTAACAAAGATCTATGCTTTAAGGAGATGGGTAGGTAGTTTGTTATCTTAGACTGTTTGTATTTATCTAGTAAAATATGTGTTAAAACAAACACATAATATTGACATAATAAGATACAGGGTTCAAACTTCTGCGGGGGAGAATTACTTTCTTTGTCTGAGCGCTGAATTACAGTCTTAAATCATTTATTGATCTGTAGACACTCCCGACTCTTCCTGGCATCTATGGCAGTCAATTGGTTTTATCTGCAAAGGTCGTAATGTGCTCGAAACTGCAGCTTCTGGTTCACAGCCTGTTATACTGCCTCTTTTATCGTGTTCAGAAGTCACGATAGCTCAGTCGGTATAGCGACAGGCTACTGGCTAGATGATCCGTAGTCAATTCCCCGCGGGGATAAGGTTTTTATTCTCCATAACATTCATATCGTCTCTGAGGTCCACCCAGCTTCCTATCGGATGGATACCGGGGAGCTGTTCGCTCCGGGGGTAAAGCGGCCGGTGTGTAAAACTGACCACTCACCTCCATCTATTCCCGAAGTCAAGAATATTGTAGCTCACTTAATTAAGCACATGGAAAACTTTACCTCTTTTATTTGCCTTTATCCACTCCCCATACGCCTTCATGGCGTAGTACTTAATTAGTTACGCACAGGAACAACTTTACCCTTTCTACCTTTACTTTATCGTGTGCAAACACAGAATTTCTCATAGGAAAAGACTGTCATATTTCTACTTCACTGTTGACGCTTTAACAACGAGAATTGCATATGAGGAGCTTCATAACTTGTACTCTTCGCCAAATACGCTTAGAATGATCAAGTCAAGGAGGATGCGATAGGAAAGGAATGTAGTAAGCATGGGAGTGAAGAGGAATGCATATAGGATTTTGGTAGGAAAGCCAGAATGAAAGAAACTACTCGGAAAACCTAAACGTTAGGGGGATGATAATATTAAAATTTATCTTAGAGAAATAGATGGGGTGATATGGACTGGATTCATCTGGCTCAGGATAGGGATCAGTGGCGGGCTCTTGTGAACACGGTAATGAACTTTTGGGTTCCACATAATGTTCGGAACTTCTTGCGCACCTGAGCGACTGGCGGTTTATCAAGAAGGACTCAGCTCCTTGGACATCTTTACATAACAGCGAGAAGCTGTAAAGATGCGCTTAGCAGCTCCTAAGTCTCTCTGTCTGCATGTCCACAAGATAAAACTCGAGCCTCGACGTATGGAATTTCATGAAATTTGGTATTGTGGAATTTTACTAGAATATTGGCATTTTCCAGTGTTTAGTTCAAATTGAATAAAGACAATGGACACTTCGTGTGGAGTCTTGGTCAAGCGTTTCTGCGTTAGTCTTAAACGTAATTTGCTAAATACTTATCGAAGAGAAAAATACGTTTCCAACAAACGTAACAGATAAGAAGGAAGGTCACATTTTATGGCCAGTATACTCTTTACGTAAGTCTTACGATTTTCGAGATAGTAAAAAGGTTAATGAAGAATCTAGAACTGCGATACCGTGCATAGACCCTAAGTTTCACGAGCTGAATAATTTTCGAACATTTATCGCTAGCCAGGCAGAAGAACTATGTGCCTTTCTCCTGTTGCCTCATGAAGCACTTATGAGTACTGGCCTTTCCTTCATTTCAATGTAAAAACAAACATAAAGCTATCCCTGTACCAGGCCATGAAGGCCCATAGGGTTGTGAGATGTTGAGGTTCCCACATTTTCTAGACAATCGGCTCAAAGATGGCGGTAAGGTTGTCAGCCTTACGCGCCGGCAGCCCTTTACCCCTAAGAACATTCCAAGAATATTCCTGGTACTCATTTCTATTAGAGGCTGAGTCGACCCCAGAGCCATAGTGAGGCTGGAAGGGTTAGGTCAATTGAAAAAATCCAACGACCTCATCGGGACTTGAACCCGCGACCGCCGTGAATAATGTTCCTTCAATATAATTAATATTAATATGATTTGGGGTTCTCACAGAAGTAACTACGAAGATTACTATCTTCTGATATGAGGTGCCATGCAGTCCGGCAGAAGTTTACCGACGTTTCGGAGGAACGTACTGCCTCCATTTTCAGTATCAAACAGTAAGCTAAAAAAATCAACTAGTGAGCAGAAAGCAGATTACTGATTGACTCTTGCTTGGCGTATTGATAAAGCCTGAAGATTGAAGCAGTAACTTCCTCCGAAACGTTATCTTCTACGAAACTACACGGCGTCACATCCCAGAAGATAATAACTCTTCACATTTAAACGGTTCTCCTATTATTATTTTATTGCTAGTGGGGTGGGACTAAGTCCGTTGTACTGCGGCCACTTCTGGCCTATTGTACCAGCCCCAGATGATAGGTGAGGGTTATTGTGGAGCAATTGGTGAAATGAAGATTGGCAGGGGAAACGGAATTACTCGGAGAAAACCTTCCCAGCGCCACTTTGTCCACCACAAATCCCACTTGACCAGACCCGGGATCGAATCCGGGCCGCGACGGTGGGAAGCCAGCGACTAGCCGCTTGAGCTATGGCGCGGCCAGCGATTCTCCTAATATCAAAGCTGTAGTGATAGGCAATTTTTAGATTTTTTTTTTTTTAGTATTAGAAAGCGAAATTGTAATTTTATTCCACATGGAGGGAACTTTTGTTCCATGGGTAAACTTTAAAAATTGTCTCCGTGTTCCATTAAACATCATGCCAAAAAGGGGTACAGTGGAATGTAAGTACAGTACCACACTCCGGCCATTTTACCCCTGGAAGAAAAATTGTGGTTAGGTAACAACCTGGATGAGTCTCAGAGTGACGAAATTAAAGCTGGTTGCTGTCTATCACCTGCGAACCTTACACGCCAGAACAGAGGCTCCACACACGTGGACAAGTTCGGTACTGAAGATAGAACAGGCCGAACAGGCAGATGGACCAGCGACCGCCAGCGAATAAGAAAGCATAAGATAAAACCGCGCGAGTCAGTTGAGGAGCGGGCGAAAGGGGGCGGAGTCTAAAAGTTGTGCTTAGTACGCTGTACGTTTCCTTGTAGTTCAACTTTATCACTGCTGGTTGCTGCACGGGCAGGCGTCGTCGGAGTTACTGATTTACACGCATTGAATTCTGTCTGGTCTTTCCTCGCGTACCTATTTCCTCGTAATCCAGTATCGAGTGTAAAACCTACGTCGGACTTTTTTTTTTTAATTTCTTATCGTTGGAAGTGTCGTTAATGTTAATATTTTAGCTAACTGTGGTTTTTGAGTGCAGAAGTAATGTTTCTCCCGGCTAAAGAGTAAGTAGCTAAGTGTTCTGTAAGCGATTTGAACAGTGAAGCGCGTGTGCGCTCACGGGGTCACTTGAGCCCTTTTCCCACTCGCACACCGCTATAAACATTCCCGCGTGGTTAGCGGCCTGTCAGTGGGTTACTGTTTCTTTCAAGGATATCCAAAAGGATAATAGCCGTACATATATATAACGGAGACTTATTTATTTTTGGTTGGAAGAACTAATTTAATTAAAGACAATTTTAAGCGTGAGAAAAGCAGACAAGTACTAAGAAAATCGTCGAAGAACAAAACCGTTTGTTGACTAAAGCAGGGCTAAAATACTTGAAACTGTTGTCTATTAAATAGAATGTTTATCAGTTCGTTGACCATAACAGCCGTCTTTTTGGCATGCGTCTGTTTTTGCATCGCCCGGGTCTCGGCAACAAGCACTACCACGTCAACAACGCCGTCAGGCGCCGAAACGCCAATGTTGCAACGTGGCGGGAATCATCATTATCACTACCACGATCATCAACAGACAGAAGAGAGTAAAGATGGTGTAAGTGGGAGTGCTGGTGGAGGACATTCCATAAAAATCCACAACTTCATCTCCACGGACGCTCTCTACGACGGCGAGCAGGAGCGTCGGGTTCACTATAACGGCGTAACAGCCAAAGAGACGGCAGTCACGACTGTCGCAGCAGCCAACAATACAAGGTTTGTTACATCTACTTCCTCTTCTAGGAAATATTGGTTCGAATCGCAAAGTGTTCGCTGATGCCAGTGAACTCAACCAATATAATGTCTCACAATTTATAGGCGACAAAACAAAACAAAAACTCCGTAATTTTAGTCCGCAAGCGAACTATACAGATCGAGCGACCGCTGCTTGTTGGCGAAGTTAGTGCCAACTTTAGTGGACAGAGGGTGTCGCCTGGCCAGCGCAATGAATACCTCCGGCCGTTAATTTCGGTTTTTGTAGACCGGAATTATAGGGGACAGGGCTTCGTAATTAACACAATAGGAGTCCTCCTTCAGAAGCCACCAGGCACTCAGGCAAACTAATAAAAAATTTCTCGCCTTTTAGGAAAGGTCCATTGCCGTGTTCACAAAGCCTAGCACTGGGTGCTATCCTGAGCCAGATAAATCCAGTTCATATAGTGGAGCATTATTTTTGGAACAGAACTACTGAGCACATTAACGTCCAACGAAACCGGGGATAATTATAACAGTGACTGGTTACGTCGTATCTTAAGTAGGCAACCATATAGATAATAGATCCCTGAATTTCGTACGGACGAATGTATACCGGAAGTGTGCTGAAACTAGAATCTAGTGACTTAGTGATGACGTAACGGTCTACGTCACTAACTGACGATGATGCACCCCCGTTCCCATTGCAGATGGAGTATAATATATTATTATAATTATTTAATGATGGAGGAGGAATGTTTAGGGGTAACGCTCTAGACTCTTATTCAGGAGTGCTCGGTTCGAATTTCAGCCATGGCACCAGATATCCTGAATGAGGTTTTTCGCGATTTTCCCCACTCTGTCTGGGCAAATATTGAGACAGTATGCTTCGTTTCAATTCCTTTGGAATTCAGGATTCATCCATCATTCGACGCTACTGGCGACGTCTTCGAGTAACCCACAAAGAGGATCACGATTTGTTCTAAATAATACCTTTCTTGGCGTGTTAATGCGAATAACGCCTATTGCTAAAGTTCTCCCTGTACTTAACTAATTAACTAAGCGGCCTCCGTAGTCTAGAGGTAACGTTCCCACCTCATGACTCGTGGTACGCGGGTTCAAATACCCGGCGGAGGTCGTCGAATTTTTAAGGGCGGAAAAATTCAGGGAACAAGTCCTCCGGGAGGGACTTTAAGCTGTGTGTCCCGTGTCGTAACTTTACGGCACGTAAAAGAACCTCATATCCGCAAAGGGGATCACTGAACCAAATTCCAGGACGTTTCCCACCCAACAATAGCCTCTAAGGCCTCTGATAGGTGGGGTAAGCATTATAGACACCGCTAAGCAAGTGGCCGAACTCGCTTGCTCGGCGGGACTGATGGTACGCACCATTTATCAGTAGGGTAAAGAGACTGGTAGAATATCATAGAGGGAAGCACAATAGATCACACTGGTCGCGGTGCATGGGGAAACCCACCCTCTCTAAATAACTAACTAACTAATTAATTAAGAACTACACCATGAAGACGTTTGAGGGAGTGAGTGTATATACCCACGTTTTCCTGACTTCGGCACTAGCTGGAGGTGAGTGGTCAGCTTTACGCTCCGACCGCTATACCTCCCGTGGAAGGAGTCCCCGGTACCCATTGGATAGGAAGCTAGATGGGCCCCAGAGTCAGTCGAGGCAACATGGAGAAGGGAAAATTTTTGACCCTACAGGGACTCGAACACCAACCCCTCTTGTCGTCTAGCCCGTAGCCAGACGCTATACCCAATACCCAATCCCGGCTGTTTTGAACGTCTATTGTATTAGGTCAGAACTTCTAAGTTTCTGAAATAGATGGCAATTGAGTTGTGTGACCTTGAAATGAACAGACAACCGTGACGCATGCCCTTATCTCGGCGGGACAGGCCCACTGTGAGACCGGTTAGCGGAATATAGGCAGATAACCGCGGAGTCATTGCCATGACGTCTTGAATCACCTGAGCATCAGCAGATACGTTCTGAGCCAATGAGAAATCTGCACGAGTGACGTTGCAGAGTAATGCGTAAGGTGCCTTATGACAAATATCTCATGTCAACGGTTTAGTTACGTTTTCTTTGTATATAGTATTTGCTCATTAGTTCCTGTTACGTCTCGAAGCGTAGGGCATTTCCACGAAGCTCAGATAGTTCTGTCTTCCTCGGTCCCCTTCACAGAAATGTGACAATTGTATGACGGAGTCAGGCGCCAAGAAATTTCTGGATCCACTCCGTCAGTTGCACTCTACCGGTGTTTCTGATTATGTACTAAACATCTGTATCCAAGCAGCGTTCGGGTATTGACATTAACCCTTCGTAACACCAATTTATTTAAACATTCAGTTCGTACCTCACAGGAAACACTGTTTGCATTATGAAGACCAATTGGTTCTTGCTGTTTGTTCTAAGAATCGTTCGAAATATTTATATAGTGGAACCTCGCTTAACGAGCATAATTCGTTCCAGAATTTACTCGTTAAGCGAAACAATTTTTTCCCATATAAATTAATGTAAAACACGATAATGCGTTCCATGCCGAAAAAAAAAATACTAAAAAAATTATGTATAACGTTTATTCAAAGAAAATTATATGTACATTGTTAAGGAGCATGAATCATCTTCATCTTTTCTTCTATGCGGAATGAACCAACCTGGAATGCGAATTCGATTTGCAGAAAACAAAAAAAAATCCATATGAGGAGCAACCTTTCAACACCGTCGAGAATACGTAACCGTTGCGTAGATATTCTTGTTACTCCCTGTGAAGCATCTGTCTCCTTAATCTTGTCCTTGTTCTTGAGGACAGTGCAAATCGTTGATGTAGACCGATTGTATGTGCGTGCTAGATCAGCCACGCTCACACCTCCTCGCTTTTCAATGATTTTTACGTTTCATTTCTACGGTTATTTTTATTCTCTTATGGCTGTCTTTTTGCGGCTTTTTCTTCGGGGACATTTTTGCAAGGGTTATTAAACTTTGCACAAAAAATCGCAAATGATATGTCTGAACACAAGTTTGAAAAAATGTGTGATCACAAACGACACTAAGATGCTAGCGGAACGCGTGCTAAACACAGACTGATGTAGCAAGCGCACAATCCGGAACTTCCCCTCTCGTCACTCGTTATGCGAATCATCCCCTTACAATTTGTTTTGCTCGTTATGCGAATCACTCGTTATGAGAGGTGCTCGTTAAGCGAGGTTCCACTACACTGTTAATGTTAAAGTAGGTGCTAAACAAATAGTAGCCACTGTGCTTTAAAGAGTTAAATCACAGTGGTTACTTTAAGTACCATCTGCTTAAACGTGGGCACGCGGTAGCGTAGTTGGTTGAGGCACTATGCTACAAACCGGAAGGTCGCGGGATCGAATCCCGATGAGGTCATTGGATTTTTTCAATTTACCTAATCCTTCCAGCCTCACTATGGCCCTAGGGGTCGACTCAGTCTCTAACAGAAATGAGTACCAGGAATATCCTTGGAATATTCTTGGGGGTAAAGGGCGGCCGGCGCGTAGGGCTGACAACCTTATCTCCATCTATGAGTCGATTGTCAAGAAAATGTGGGAACCTCAACATCTCACAACCCTATGGGCCTCCAAGGCCTGGTACAGGGATAGCTTTACTTTATTTACTTACCAACTGCTTAAACATTTAAATCCACTGCATTTTGCCAGCAGAATGCATATGCGTGTTTCGTATGATTCTTAGAATAAGCAATGAATGTATGAGGGGTGGGCCTTCTCGGCCCTTGCACCGCGACCTACAGTGGTCTATTGTGCTTTAGAATAAGCAAAGATTACACTGTAATAATTATCTGGTGCCGATCACAGTGACCTCGCGGTTTAAGGCGTGAACCGTCTTCTCCCACTCGAACACTGGGATATTGGATTCGAATCCCACTTGAGGCATGGATGTGTGTGTGCGTTTATTCTGTGTTAGTATTAGGTAGCGGCCTTGCGACGGGCTGTTCTCCTGTCCAAGGAGTTCTACCGACTGTGTACAAGTTATGAACCCGAAAAAGCGGCCAAGGTTCACAAGGGCTATAGAGTCATAGATAAAGTAACTGTTTTTTGTTTTTGTAATGAACATGCAATGTGTTTTCAATGCGGTAGGGATTTTTTTGTATGTAATTTAGATGAACTTCAAGCTCCAAAACATCAATAAAGGACAAACAAGTACACACTAGGGGATGAAGTAGTTACATAATTAAGGAAATTATAATTTGGACTCTTCAAATACAGTGTAACCTGGATAATCTGAACTAGTTAAAAGATAGACGTTTATTCGGAATGACGAATCGTTTGGATTACTAGATTTTGAATAAACAAAGAATATTTTAATAAAATTATTTATCCGAAAGATTTATAGGCACATTTTATATACAGGGTGTTTCACGACTTTAGGGCATAACTGCAGGAGGTGATTTCCTAGGTCTTTGTGATTAAAAAAGTTCTGATTTTGGACGGTTACAGAGTTATGACCATTTTAACCTCAGAATAGAAGGTAACGATTACTGACAATGAACGGAACAAAATAATAAACCAGCATAATACATAATACGGTAAGAACTAAGTTACCGTCACAAAACCCGTACACATAAATCATATCTGCATACTTCTCAAATGAGAATGTAAATGGCATCGTGAACGTAACAGACGCACCGAGATGAGAACTGTTCTCAACACCAGTAGCCGCCACACTAGCCGTGGCCTCCGGACATACCAACCCACCACGCCTTAGGTACCTCTCAAGTGTCAAGATAACGAGAATGCTCTGTCTGTAGCTGGCTAAAAATAGCGACCCGACAGATGATAGACGCTGTTCACACGAGGGCGTGTACGGGAATGAAAAAACGGTCATAACTCCGTAACCGTCCAAAATCGGACACATGTTTGCATGAACTTTTTTGATCACAAAGACCTAGGAAATCACCTCCTGCAGTTATGCCTTAAAGTCGTGAAACACTCTGTATAAACAACGGCCGGAACCAGGGGACGTCCGACTGCACTCCGGCCGCGGGACAAGCCGTAACCGGGTTGCATCTTTCATCACCCAGAGGGGCACGGCTAATAATGTATAACACCGTGTTCCACAAGAATTCTTTTTTACTGAAGGAAGTGAAATAGATTACATTTGTAATTTCTGGAGATGTTTTTCCTTTCTTTTTGGTGGTACTGTCAGTCAGTTCTTGTTACCAAGTTCCACTGTATCATTGAGGTAATGAAATAAAAGATTATGAGATGGCAGGGACGTGTAGCACGGATGGTAACATAAAAACAACAAAATTTCAGTCGATAACTCTGAAGAATAGAAATACCTGCTAGATCTAAGCGTAGTTAGAATGATATTAGAAAGTTCCTGGCTACAGATCCAGAGGTCAGCGCTATCAGATTGTCTGAGAAATACTGGGTCTTGAACGGGGTCTACTCAGCCTCGTGATGATAACTTAGGAGATATTTCAAGGAAATGGCGGTTCCGGTCTAGAAATCCGAGATTAACGTCCGTGGGGATTCGTTGCACTTACCACGCGACATCCTCTATTCGCTAAAGTTGGCACTAACTTCGCCGAAAAGTGGCTGTCGCTCGGTCGGTATAGTTCGCTTGCGGACTAAAACCACGGAGTATTTTGGTGTTAGGGTATGGAACGATTTATCCAGCTTAACAAGTAGTCCAGTGGCGGACCCCTGTGAGCACGGTATGAGCTTGCAGCTTCCGTAGTAAGATGGGGATACTGTGAGAAGTTAAGCGACGACCAACTTCTTAAGAAAGTCAGCTTCGTGGAGCCGTCTCAGTTGCCATAATTTGTGATGGTTACCGTTGATCTTGGCATAGTTAACACATGACGATACCAGAGTTTTATGAATTACTTGCCAAGTTGCTGGTCGCAGTTTAGCGGCATTTAAACCAATTTTCTCTAAAGCACTAACTTTTAGATACGTTCCATCGAAGCAAAGAGCAACCTCCACGAAGAGACGCAATGACATGTAGTACTGTAGAAATTTACCGGAGTTTCAGCGGAAAGTGTTGCCTCCAACTTCAGGGTAAAGAAGTAAGTCTGGCAAGCACGCTTGCTGTTTGGATTATTCTGCTTACACTTCGACACTGAAGACGGAAACAGTACATTCCTACGAAATATAATCACAGCTGTGTGAATATCCAATCTCAAGAGCTACGAGAACATTCATACTTGGTCAACCTGACCGCCCCTTTTTGAGATTCATCATGGGTTATAAGCAGGGCCCGGATTTTGATGGCATGTCATCTTTTTTTTTTCCTTGTATCCTATGCGGTGCTCTTAATTGTATAAATCTCGGATATGAGCTGCTGGTTACAGAAATGTAAATTTTATAGGTAATTTTTGTCATATTTTGACATTTTTAGGTTTAAGGTAATTTTTTGGTAAATTTTTGGACATTTAAGGGTATTTCTTGTCATTTTGGCCATTTTAGGGAATTTTTATTCATATGTTTTCTGAACTGTGAATAACATGGAAGTGAAGTGTTCTTTCTTTTCTCCTTTAGGTCATTTTTCTGGATTTTTTCGGTCATTTTATAGGTCATTTTTTTAAATATTTTCATGTCATCAAAATCCGAGCCATAGTTATAGGTAGTCTTGCTGTACGTGAGGTCTAATCCAAACTTATGTAAGGAGTATCATAACAATTTAGATAAGATAAATTGCTTAGGGCTTGTTCGAAATTCATTACATAAAAATGTATCTCTGAACATCGTAACTCTGACCAGTTTCATGAAGATTCGGGTTAGATTCTCGACTGGGACGCTGTCTGTACTGAATGAGGTTTTTCGTAATTCTGTTCAGGCCCCTCAAGCAACATCCTCTGGCTTCTTGTCTATTGATTGCTTGCTTTGCTGCTTTTCAACCATGAACATGGAGACAGTACATTCCTCCTAAATATCGGTGAACTTCTGTCGAACTACACGGCGTCACAATCAAAAAATTGTACTATGTGTAGTTTGTTTAACGAAGCTATCAGTAGCTCTGGCAATATGGCGTCGAATGGTAGGATAATCAGTGAATTTTGAATTGAAAAGCATTTGGAAGGAAGTGATTCGAGGTACTACCCCGATATTTGCCTGGAGAGACTGGGAAAAATCACGAAAACACTCAGATGGGATGGCCGGCGAACATACCGAGATTAGAACTGGGCACTTCCGAATACAGATCAGAATCTTTGCCCTTTTCAATATACTTACTCCGTGACCAAGATGTACATGAAAGAATAATAATAAAAATGATGTTAAAGAAACGGATTAGGAAGGCCTGAACTTCACAGGCTGTAATAGCCGTCTTTTTATAAATACGGCGATGACGTTTAGTGTTACAGAAAATGCGGAACTTTTTGAGTAGCTGTACGACCATCAGCTTCTCAGATTCTATGTTCCAAGGAGTTAGGAATGAGCACCAAAGTTGTCCCTGTGCTTAATTAATTATGCATCATGCGGTGAAGACGTTTCGGGAATTGGAACCATAGCTCTGTCATTCCTTACCTCAGTATTAGATGAAGGCGAGTAGTCGGCTTCACGCCCCGGCCACTTTACTTTCCGGAGAAAGAGTTCGTGGTTCCCATTGGCTAGCAGACCGGACGTTGTCAAGTAGAGAAAAATCTCTTGCCCCTCGGACAGTCCAGCCCGTCGCTATATCGACTGAGCTATCCCGTGTCTTTAGGAAACAAATATAAATTGAAACAAACTGCAGCCCGGAATATCACATTATATATACATATATATGTTATATGAATTCTGCCGACAGCTTAGTTCCAACAGCAAATTAGTGGGAAAGTTGGCCTTTCTGAAACTTGAGACGCAGTACAACCCCTTCCTGTCTCCCGAATCCCTCTCATTCGCTCTCAAATGCGAGATAGACCGACGTCGCTTGTCATTGAAATCCCATTAAATTGAAACAAATTGCTTGAACATAAAAACATGAGCGAGACATGAAATAGAAAGGAAGGATAGGGCCCAACGACATTGCGGGTGTCTGTGATCTGCAATTGAAATTGCAGTCCCTCAGTTTCGGCATCCACCGTACCTCCTGCTTCAGTTAAGTGCATCACAGGGGATATCCAGAAATTGTTCTAGGGGTGACAGCAAGGGTATTTGGTAGGGAGGTCACATGATCGGCTTATGTAACGGGGTTGGATCCTAAGGGTTCAAGATGACTCACAACTATTCCATTTCATCCCCTTTATATCTCTTCCACGTATTTTTTTAACACGTCATAAACACCCTCTAAACATCCCCCCTATTGGTTCAGTATCTAACATGCTCTTATTTAAAAAAAAAAGCTGAAAGACAATAACTTTCTGATTCTCATGTGTTAAGTATATGTCTCTGTCACAGCAAATGGACGTCATCTCCCATTTCCCCTCCCCCCTCCCTTTTCTTTGTTTCACGCATCAGGCATCTAGAGACAAAATGATTTCATGTTTGGTGTCTAGTTTGCGATGAGAATTATTCATAACAACGTTGTGTTGCGAGCACTCCACCGAACTGACATACAGCAGACACTAATAAGCCAGCACACTGACGTCTCCGGTTACAGGACTACAGCCCTCCACACACCCCCAGCACGCTCTTACAGTAATTACGGCGTTGTTCAACTCAGGAGGCAGCTCAGTTTGTTCTCCAATCGCTGCAACAGCGCGCTTAATTTGGAAATGAAAAAGCACCGACAACTTTCATTAGTGGACCCTAAGGGCCAGGGTTGCCACCCTTCCCAGCAAGTTCGTATATTGTTTATGATAATCTTGCATATATTCGAAAAGTACATTTAGCGTGCCGTCTAATGATCTCTGGGCCCCATCTGCATATGACGTAGCAACTCCTAGCTCGGACGGAAGAAGATAGCGCTGCAGTCGTGTTGTCAGTTCGAATTCGAACGTCAATTCTACCGGATACTGAGGTAGTGGAACAGTGCTGGAAAATAACATGTAGTAAACCCTCCTTATAACGGACCCCTATATAATGGATACAAATATGATTGTACAGTTGCGAATTTTTAGAGATGTTGAGACACTAAGACTGAAGTGACACGAGGCTGGCGAAAACTGCATGCACCCTTCTCCAAGTATAATTAGAATAATCAAGTCAAAGCCTGGCAGGGCATGTAGCACAAATGGGAGGGAAGAGAAATGCATATAGGGTATAGGTGGGAGAGCCAGAACGAAAGAGACCAATAGGAAGACCAAGACATAGGTGGGTGAATAATATTAAAATATATCTTAGAGAGATAAGATGAGATGGTATGGACTAGATTTATCTGGCTCAGGATACGGACCAGTGGAGGACTCTTGTGAACACGGTGATGAACTTGCGGGTTCCATAAAATACTGGGAAGTTCTTGAGTAGCTGCACAATTGGCGGCTTCTCAAGAAGGGCTCAGCTCCATGGAGTTGGTTACATGTTTAATTTAGGCCCCGATGTAAGAATACGCTGAAGCCAGGCTCCCGAACTCAAGCGGTGTACTCTCGCTTGTATTCGGAAGGGGCCAGGTTACAATCCCGGCTGGGATACAGACTTTTCTGATGTTCCTCGCAGTTTTCCTCAGTCCTCGAATGCAAATGTCGGGTAGTACCTGAATTAAATGGCGAATACTTCGTCCCATATTCTTTTCGGTTCGTTATTCACAGATGCTCACACCACTCAAGTGTACTGATAACACTGCAAGTTTAGTGACATACAGGGAGTACTGTTTTCATGGATGTGACGTCATGTAGCTCGGTAGCTGTGTTTCGGAATAACATACTGCCTCCATCTTCAGGCTTAGGCTTGCTGCTTGTTTCTTGCTGGTGGCCATTTCGGCTTTCTCTTCGATCTTGAAGATGGAGGCAGTACTTTATTACAGGACATCGGCAAACTTCCACCAGACTACACGGCGTCACATTCTAAAAAAAATAGTCATTCTCATAGTCACAACCGTAAGATTCTTAAATCCAACAAACCACAAATAAATATTAGCTACTGTATCATGTTATCCTAGAATCTGTTATATTTTAGCGTCCTGTTACACTGATTCATGTCCATGGTTTATGCTGACCGTCTTACAGTGTATACACTTTTTCACCTTATTCTTCACTTCCACACTACATGTTTCAGCACTAATGTGCCATCTTCAGGTGTCTTTATGCACGTTAAACTATTGTACTGCATGCCATAATGTCTTCATTCTAAAATGACTAAAATCTGTATTCGTCATATAGGACGATGAATTCTAAATAATAAAACTTTTGAGGATTCTTCCTACGTCGCACTCAAACACGCGAATTACGCCAATCCTCTTTTATGTGAGCATTCCTCCTACATATATTTGTGTATCGTGTTCTGTGTTGTGTTTTGCTCCTGTTACTGCATACGTTGTACTGCTCAACTGCAGTGTATACACTGTAAGACGGTCAGCATAAACCATGGATCCTAGAATATGTTAGAATTAAATAGACACTTCGTGATGCAGAGATTCCCCACCATTATACAGGGTGATTCACTGGTGGAGCCCGGAATTAATGGTTATAAATCACACAGTAATTCAAAGATGAGAACGATACTTGGCAACGCTCTTTCCTTAGCGATACTGATTCTGTGGTTGCAAGCCCGGTTCTTGCTATTTCTGTTACCAACGAAGTTGATCGTTATCCATCCTGTCATTCTGCTTGCAACATTCGCTAACATGGAGCGTCCTGTGGGCCTTCTTCTCCGCTCGGAGGGAAGCCAATTTCGTCATCATCCGTGACCCAATTATTAGTGTTCTCCTAGTGAATCTACCTACCTACCTACCTTCTGACTGTATCTATCTATCTATCCATCCATCCATCTATGGCTCTCAGCCCTTGTGGACCATGGCCGCTTTTTCAGTTTCTTAATCTATACACGGTAGGGCTCCTTGGATGGGCGATCAGCCCGTCGCAAGGCCGCTACCTACACACAGAACGACACAAAAACAGAACAAATGCATACAGACATCCATGCTTCGGATGGGATTATCAGACATCCCCGTGGATCAGCCTGTGTTATCGACAGCTGTGTTACCCAAGCGAACAGAAAGGAAGGCGTGGATTTAGACTGGCGATCTTCCAATTGCAGCCAGTGTACGGTTATGCGTCATTGCCACTGACAGAAGCCAAACTGTGGAACAGAATCTTGGAAGAAAATGCAGAGAATGAAGGAGAAGGGGGACGCGTTAAATAATATACAAAAACCAGCCTCAGTGATCTGAATTACATCACAGATTACGTCAGACTCCTACAATCAGATCACCTTTAGGTGACCCAGAAAACGGAGTTCGGTCCGTTTATCGTTTGACCCTAGTTGAAATTTGATCCGCATTGCGAAAATACGTGCATACTCGTACAATACCAGCCCTCACTTGTAGTTACACTCTATATCTCTGCAGAGAAATGCTCAAGTGGTTTCTATGTGTACCACCTGCTTTAACACACTAAAGGTCATCGTTCTGCCCACACACTGTGTTTGTGTGTTTCGTACGGTCCTCACAATAAACAGCGATTGTTTCCTAAGCAGCATTAACCGGTTGGTCTTTGTAGCGTATACGTAATATGTTTCCTGTGAGGTACGAACTGAATTTTTTATGTACTATGAAGAAGAAACTGGCCGGTCACGGTAGCCAAGTGGTCTAAGGCGTGCACTGTCTTCGCTCTCTCGGAAGCCGGGATCGTGGGTTCGAATCCCACTCAGGGCATGGATGTTTGTGTGCGTTTTTCTGTGTTTGTCTACAGGTAGAGGCCTTGCGACGAGCTGATCACCCGCCCAAGGAGTCCTACCGCATGTGTAAGATCTAGAAAAACCGAAGTGAACGGAGAAGCTCATGGAGATGGGCCTAGGCCCACTGGGGCTGTAGTGCCAAGGAAAAAAGTGAAGAAGAAATTCGATCTTTAAAGGTTTATCTGATTTCATTTAGAAGTGTCGTTCAGACGCTGATAGTTACTCAGTTAAGTAAATAAACGCACTTCCTCTTATGAAACCCGAGTTTTCATTTCCGTGAGCAACGGCTCGGTAAACATGTTCCCGCGGAAACGAATATGCACGCAACAACAGGAGAACAGTGTTTTTTATATGGTCCGTGCAAAGTGATTATAAAAATGAGAATTGGGGAAATACGGTCAGTTGAGAGTTGGCAGTTCAGTTGAGCTGTGCAAGGGAGGCTGAGAAGAGATGGCGTTATAGTTCTGTTGATAATTGGCAGTCAGTTCCGTACTGGAGTCTTCAAAGAAGGACCTGATAGCGAGAAGCTAAAGAATTTCCTCTGTTAACATCCGTTACCAGGAAACAGCTGTTGAAGACACAGAAAGCTGGAAAAGAACTTAGCGGGTGCTGTGGTGATTTATAAAGTGTGTAGATCAGCGATAGCTCTGTAATTACTCGTAAATCCGAGTGGTGTGTGTAAGTGTTCAATAAATCCATTCACCAGTCCATACCCCGTCTATAGTCACACCCCAGATACCGAGTTAGTTGACAATAGACGATAAAATAAACATGAATGCAAATTTTTATATTTATTTCAACAAAATTATTGGCTATTCATGTGGGTTTCGTGAACAGCGCTGCTGTGTCCTGTCCAGATTCTGTCTGGACGACTGGAGAAGTGAAAATTCTTTATCCTACCGAGATTCGAACTCCAACCCCTCGGTCGTCCAGCCCGTAGCTAGTCGCTATACCGACTGAGATATCCCGGCTCCTACTCGCCTACAAGACTAGGTAAAAATTAAAAGTTGTCCTTGTACTTAATTAATTAAGCACCACACTATGAAGACGTATTGTTATTTTCACGCTACAGCAGCTTTAACACCGGGAAAAGAGATCCAGTACCCTTTGATTATGAGGCTTTTCCTCTGCCGGAACTCGAACCTCGGCCATCCAGCTCGTAGCCCGTCGCTATACAGACTGACATATCTCGACTTCTACAAGATTCGACGGTGTCATGACCACAATCTAAACTGTCATGAAGTTTCGGGTTCCTAAATATGCTTGGAATTTCTTTACTAACTATTCAAGTGTTAGGTACCCAGCAAGGACTCGGGACCATGAAGATAGCTAAACAGTGCTTTAAATAAACATTTTGAAAGTTGTTTATAAACAAAATACGAGTCTCGTATTTGAAAACGAACTGTTAATTGGAGAGGCGCCATCTTCTTTTCATGTCACTATGCAAAAAGAAGTCAACTGAAAGGGAGAAAAGATCTCCGATACATGAGACACAAAACGGGAGGTCTCGTGCATGTTTCTGTCTTTGCCTCGATAGGGCAGTGGGATGTATAAAGGCAGCTTGTCATCTGTCTTAAAAGCCTGTGACATGTTCCTTCAGAAAATGAACCAATGACCAATAGTCCGCAGAGAATGTATATGTCTCTTCTTGCTCCCTCATGACTGAATTGCTGCTAGGTTATATAATCACTTGACGCTTTGGATTAGGACTAATTGAATGCTGTGATGTATGTACTGTACCTACAGAATCCAACAGCACTTCTGTACCTCCCGTGCATGCTGAAGATGAGAAATGCGTACACAGTTTTGGCCGGGAATTCTGAAGGAAATAAGCTATTATGAAGACCTTGGCGTAGACGGGAGGACAGCTATCAGTTATGTACGAGCTGAGAATCTAAAAGTGGTAGTTATGATGAGTTATGCCTTCCGGGATCGTGTAGTCATTTCGGAGGGACATGTCGCCTCCATCTTCATGGCGGAAGACTAAGCGAAATAGGAAACCAACATGAAACAAGTAGAAAGCAGAGCTCTGGAACATATTCCCCTGAAACTTCGGTTAACGTTTAACCGACTGCACGGCGTTATATCCCAGAAGAACAGAACTCCTCAACATTTCAATTAGTCCGAAATCTAGAATCGTTCTCAAAGAAATAAAATGTCAGTACTCCTTGCTTTCCGGAATTTTTCCATCGCCCGACATTTTAAACTAGAATATAATGTTTCGAGTTTTGAATCTTCTTCTATCCTCAGATGAGGGATATACAGAATGATTATAAATTATTGTCGGGGTGTCCTTGGCCCATAATTTTCAAACCTTACATACCATGCAAAACGTGAAGGTTGAAGTTGTTTAGCATACTACAGCGTTGGATCTATAGATCATAAGACTTTTCCGGTTGCACTTTCATATTCTATAAGCAGATTTATTTTATTTTTTCCGGTTTGAAAATTATAGGCCACTGAAACCCTGACAATAAATTAGAATCATCCTCTACATTCAGTTGAGTCTACTAGAAGCAATTGACGTCAATCACTGAGCAACCAGGATGTATATTCTTATTGATGGAACCAAATTAGTAGACATCTATCCTGAAACTTTTGTGTCTATTTCAAAATATCAGACAGTGGACAGAACCACGGCCCAAGGAACACTAAGTGTAATACACTGTTGTTAGGTCCCTTTAGAATTAAGATATGCACTTTAAAACTGGGATTTTATTTATATGTTCTCCTGTAAGCTGTGCATTCCTGGAAGTCGCCACCCGCAGGGACCAAGACTGATCTAAGTGAGAAGTCTCAGTTCTTTTCTGTCTATACTGGTAGTTGGTTGAGCACAATGCTACAAGCCTGAAGGTCGCGGGTTCGATTCCTGACGAGGTGGATTTTTTCCAATTTACCTAATCCTTCCAGGGGCACTATATAATCTTGAGGTGGACTCAGCCTCTAACAGAAATGAGTACCAGAAATATTCCTGGGGGGTAAAGGGCGGTCGGCGCGTAAGGCTGATAAATTTACCGCCATCTGTGAGCCGATCTTCTAGAGAAATTGTGGGAGCCTCGACGTCTCACAATCCTATGGGCCTTCACGGCCTGTTACAGGGATAGCTTATACCAGTAGAGGTACTTACGTAAGGATTTACATCTTTACGAATATATGAATCCGTAAGTAGATTTTTCTTTCGAATTTCTTTAGCTTTCACATGTTAATTGTTATTCCGTCTTTGTCCCATACTCGTCTATCAGCGCCTCTTGAGGTGTACGACAGCTCTGAAGAGGCAACACATTATCACATACTCTGTCTTTAATGTCCAGGCATCTAACATACCGCCTCAATCACCGGCGTGGAAGATAGAGGGAGTATTTTCCTCCGAAACGTTTCTACTCATCTACAAGACTACACGGTGTCTACAAGACGGAAAATCTATGCAGTACGCTTCTGAACAATAACATTTTCGATTCTCTAGTATCACCCGTGACAGCAGTTAATGCCAAGTGTGAATGATAAATCAACATTAACTATAGGCAAAAGAGGAGCTCATTAAAACCGAAGATAAAAAGGGTAAAGCTATCCCTGTAACATGCCGTGGAGGCTCATAGGGTTTCGAGACGTCGAGGCTCCCACATTTTCTAGAAAATCAGCTCACAGATGTCGGTAAGTTTGTCAGCCTTACGTGCCGGCCGCCCTTTATCCCCAGGAAGATTCGTGGTACTCATTTCTATTAGACGCTGAATCGACCTCAGGGCCGTAGTGCAGTTGGAAGGATTAGGTCAGTTAAAAAATCATATGGCCTCGTCGGGAATCGAAACTGCAACCTTCCGGCTTGCAGCATGGTGCCTTGACAAATTACGCTACCGTGTGCCCCACACTCATGAAAACCAAAGGCTGTATAATTCCTTTGCTGTAGCCAATTTGATTTATTAAATTGTAATTTGAATTCCAAATAAGGTGTTTCTATACACAAATTAAAACGTATGCACGTATAATTCGAGCATAAATCCACGTATATCCAGGAGACTGGAGTACAAAAGAAAACGGAGGAACGATGCATCGTTCTTGACATGCGCCGTAGATTGCTGTATGCTCTTTTAACGGAGATGTATAGAGGGCGGTGAATTCATAATTACAAAGCGGAGAATGTAAGGAAAAGATGAAGACCGACCACTAAATAAACCTTTCATGCTAAGATGTACGGGGAGGGTTATCGTGTCGGTATGTCAGCACTAAGACATGAGTATTCCCACACTTAAAATATGAATGCTGGGTTTTAAAACCGAAAATTTAGTGATTATTGAAAGCTTTATTACTGCTTAGAATAACCTGATGAAGTCTGACATTTATCTAATTAATATTTTAAAGTTCAATTCCTATCTCACATAAAATCCGCCCCACCTTCATTTCAAAGACCAATTGGTTAATTTTATTCAGGGATATAATCTCTGTTCATTCTAATAAAAACGAAATCCATAAATACGCTGTGGAGAAAATGCATAGTTTCTTTAAGCTTTTAAAGCCCAGTGGTTACTATATCTGTCACCTGCTTTAACACACTAAATTTCTACATTTTGTACGCACATTGTACCTCTGTGTTTCGTATGATTCTCACAGAAAACAGCGATTTCTTTCTAAACAGCATTAACCGGTTCGGTTTTGTAACGGATACATAATGTGTTTCCTGTGAGGTACGAACTGGATTCTTATGTACCATTTGGAATAAATCCAGTCTTAAAAATGAGTGAACTCACGACTCCCAGAGTCGTGAGACAGTAAAATATGGTCATGAGTCCCACCGGAAACGGAACTAAGAATGACTGTACTGGCGAGGACCAGCAATAACTTACCCGTCCGTCCAGCCTTTAAACGATTAATATTAATGAAGGCGGTGCGTATAGTAACCACTTTGCTTCAAATGGTTAACAACTGTCCACTAACTCGAATCGTAAGGCTTCAAACTTGTATTCCGGAAGTATCCGGTTTGAATCTTTGCCGAGACAATGGCTATACTGAGCGAGGATCTTCCTGGTTTTCCTCATTACCTCCAGGCGACTGCCGGTAATGTACCTAAGACAGGTCAACTACTATTTCTCCCACATATTTTGTAATTCATTTTCACTGTTGATCCAAACAGTCGACGCTGTAAGTCTGAACTGCCGACGGTGTTTAGGATTTGAGGTTCTCACAGCGGTGGTTGTGAAGAGTCCTGTCTTCATGGATATAATGCCGTGTAGTCCGCTGAAAAATCAGTCGACGTTTCAGAGGAATATATCGGAAGACACAAGCGTGAAGGAGACAGTAGATGTAGCTACGTGCTTCATACTGGTTTCTTGCTTGGTTTATACACGTACTACTGCGCCGAATAAGGAGCCGGCCGACATGTTGCTCCGAAAAGTCGGTTGGCTTTCAACGGACTACACAGCGTTATATCCCTGAAGAGAGAACTTTTTATAACCACACCTGAGAGAACCTCAAATCTACACAGTGTTGTATACCAACTGACGTGAAATTTTCTCGTCACCTGAGCATGTGGTTACCATATCAGAGGCAGTGTGCAGAACTATGCTACATTTGGGTTCTCCCTGTATTCCTGTCATCGAACTCAGTAGATGTTCATTTTGTTGCCGGCACCACTACGTAAAACAATCTTGATAGCCGGAAAGCACAATTAAATAGCCACAACTTCGTTTTGAAGAATGTTATCTGGCCCACTTTTAACTCAGCATAAACCGATCATCATGCCCCCTTGTCTACGCTGTCATGAAGCCCTGAGCGATACAGTAAAGTAGTGTTTACTAAGTTAAGCTGAGTTACATACTTGTACATGGAGCTGTGTCCACATAACAGCAGGTTTTTTGTGGTACACAGGTTCAATACATCTTCCGGCTTGTAGCATAGTACCTCAACCAACTACTCTACCGCGTGCCCCTCGCTATCACCGTGCTTTCGCATGTATATTGTGACATGACGACTGAAAGCCGGAATGGAGGAGCCGGAGCAGACGTCCATTCCTGAGCAACGGATCGGAAATCACGTTCTCGATACAACGAATAACAGCGAACGAGCCGTTGACGGGTAGCAAGTTGCTAAACACGAGATGTTTCGCAGCAACAGACAACCAAATCGTTACTTGGGAATTAATACATGGTTTCCGAGACAGCGCATTTCTGAGGAACAGTAATGGCGCACTAAGAGGCGGTGACTTTTATTGAGGCCGCGTGGCAGCTATAAAAGGCAGTGGATTCGTGAATTAAAGGAATAGTGGAGATCAGTCCGAGATTAGTGAGAGGCTAGGGAGAGATTCTTCATAGAGATTCGCAAGACGGACGTCGTTCGGTAGGAGTTCAATGTGTGAGTTGCTATAATCTACTGTAATTGTAAAGAAGTACCAATAAACCCGATCATCAGATCCATAACCCATTACAATTCGTCATGCAAACCCCAGACACGTGACGTATATCAGAAGTAAAAGTGAGCGGATGCATCAGATTGTTACGTTCTGCTACACTTCCTAAAGCCCGGGAGAGCTCGGTCGGTGTAGCGACAGACCAGGAGCTGGACGGCCGGGGTCCGATTTCCTGGCAAGGGCAAGTTTTTCCTCTAATTTTAGAGTCTAATTCACAGCGCCCAGACCGGGCCCACCCAGTCTCCTATCCAATGGGCATGGAAGCCCCTTTCCGAAGGGATAAAGCGGCCGTGAAGCTGACTACTTACCTTCTCCTGGCACCGAGGTCAAGAATGATAGATCTATATTTCCGCCCTCCCATGATTAATCAATTAAGCACAGGGACAGTTTCTGGACGACAGGAGTTTGATTCCCGGTAGGGAAAGCGATTTTTCTCTACTCCACAGGATGCAGACCGGCTCTGGGATCCACCCAACCTCTTATTGAACGGGTATCGGGGGCTTTTACCCTGGGAGTAAAGCAGCCAGAGCGTGAAATTGACAACTGTCCTCCACCTAGTGCCTAAATCATGAATAATGACACAATGCTTCTACTCCATGTATTCATGGCTTGGCCTTTAATTAATTAAGCACAGGGACAATTTTACGCCGATCACAGCGGCCGCTCGGTCTAAGGCATGAAATGTCTTTGCCCGCTCGAGGGCTGGGATCGTGGATTCGAATCCTACTTGAGGCAAGGATGTCTGTGGGCGTTTGTTGTTTGTTTGTGCTGTCCTGTGTGCAGATGGCGGCTTTGCGACGGGCTGAAAACGCGGTCAAGGCCCAACAAAGGGCCATAGATAGATAGATAGATAGGTTTACAATTTTACTTTTACATATATTTCCAGCACAGGTATGTCGAAGTCGTGAGATGAGGCAGGTAGTCGTATCTCATGTCTCTTCCCTACTGTTTCTAAGAGCCATTTGAGTGGTATGCGTCCCGCAAGTCTCCACTGCCACTTCCGAACACAATCAGAAGTGTTCTTCGTGTGAATGAGCGCGTCACATTACCGAAGCAACTGCCAAGAATAAGTTCTTCATACTGCATAAAGATGAGCAAGAGGAAATATTGAGTCAGGCTGAGGAATGTCAGTCTGGGAAGGGAATCAGTGGGAATGACGTCACCGTTAAACAGTGTAACCCAGTCACGTCCAACGTAAAAGTAAAAGTAAATATGGGAAATGTTACTGTCTTGACATTGTCTTCTGTTCTTGTTCCTCAGGCAGTATAAACAAGAAGTGAATCACGCTATGTATTGCAGTACGCGAACAATTTATTATTATATATACAAGACTGATTGCCACTTTCTAATTGCAAGTTCTTGTAGGAATGAATGAAGCTCAGTGGATTATACGTCACTAGCTGCTAAGCGCGGAGCAATTATCTTACAGACAAAAACCCATTGAAGAGCCTTACGCAACGTGAAGCTGTCAATGAAAAGTTGTGACGCGCGCCAGTGCTGTAACACAGGCGTAAGGTAAAGGTAAAGGTAAAGCTGTCCCTGAGCCTAACTAATTAAGCACTACACCATGAATACATATGAGGGAGTGGATGTATAGAGCCACATTTTCTTGACCTTGGCACTAGCTGGAAGTGATTGGCAAGCTATACGCTCCGGCCGCGTTACCCCCGTAGGAAACAGTCCCTGGTACCCATTGGATAGTAGGCTGGTTGGGCCTCAGACGACGTGGAGAAGTGAAAATTTTTGCCCCCACCGGGACTCGAACTCCAACCCATTGGTGGTCCAGCCCGTAGCCAGTCGCTATACCGACTGTGCTGAATTTTTTAGTGGGGAGTCGAGTCCAAATGGGTCCACTTGGCACGACGGTCACTGATTGGCCTATTGTAACCTGCCCCGGGTGACTATGATGATGGAGCAGTTGGTGGTATGAAGATTGGCAGGGGAAACCGAAGTACTAGGAGAAAACCCGCACCAGCGCCACTTTAGCCACCACAGATCCCACTTGACCAGACCCGGGATCGAACCCGGGCCGCCGCGGTGTGAAGTCAGCGACTAACAGCTTGAGCTATGGCGCGGCCCCTGTGCTGAACTTAGATCAATCTGTATTTGCCACCCCCTAGTATTTTAAGTTTCATTTATAACACCCAGAACAAACCAGGAAAATAAGTAAGCGTTTCGTAGCTCTTAGGAGTCGGGATGTGGCTCAGTCGGTATAGCGACGGCCGAGGAATCAGGGTTCGATCTCCGGCAAGGGAGCGTCCAGACCGACTCTGGGGCCCATCCAGCCTCGGATCCAGCGAGCGTCGGGAGCTCTTTGCCTCGGGATTAAGGTACTGGAGTGTGAAACTGACCACTCACCTCTACGTATACAGCGCAGAGACTGACTTCGTGGAGCTGTACTTTAACTCCCCTATACGTTTTCATGGTACGATGCTTAATTAAGCACAGGGATATCGCCTTTACCTTGACAAAGTTCTGTCTCCCTCTCTCGCACTCTCGAATTTTGCTTTACAAAAATAATTCAGTCTTGGCATGTCTCTTGACGTAAAGTTGTCCCTGTGTTTGATTACACACAACGCCGTGGAGGATGTGTGGAGGAGTGGAGGCATTTCTCCGTATATTCTTAACTGCAGCGTTAGTGGGAGGTAAGTCGTCAGCTTCAAACCCCCGCCTGTTTATCATCCGGAAGTAGCCCCAAATATATATTAAATGGGAATTTGGGCGGGTCCCAGAGCCGCCCTAGACGCTGCCGAGATAAACGCATAGAAGTCGAATTATTTTTGGGCCCATGTCTTCATAAAGCTGTATCATTTACCTTAATTAACTGGTGTAAGTGAATTCAGTTGCAGCTTCTGAAACTAAATTTCTGTAATTTACGTTCAATACTGTGCATGTTATGCCACAGGAGAGAGGTTATGTGACACAAATCTCTACTCTAAACTACAAATTTAATTAACCTATATAACAAGTTATAAATATTGTTCATTCTTTTTCTTACAGGGAATCTGTGAAATTACGCCAAGTAACTGATGGCTCACATTTCATTCAACTGATCTATGGAGCGGATAATGAAATACGAGACTGTGAATTCTTGCGCCAGAAGAAAATAGTGCAAGATTTCCTCGAGACTTTCCGGAAGGATATCGAACGTGCGAAAGTATCGATTAACCGTGAAAATGATTATAGTGAGATCGAAAATGAAACGGAGGAAGACATTTACTCATTTAATAATGTGACATTCCAAATCTTGGACAATGGTGTTCCATTGCCGACAGACCTCTCGGAGTGGTTAGACTTCGAGGATCTAAAGCAACGATGCAGAGAAAACCACAGAGAAATGAAGAGGCTGCTGCGACACAAGCAGCACGGAACAAGCGAGCAGAAGAGGCACGCTAACAATCACTTGGAAAGGTTTGTTGTTTAGTTAGTATCACTTCCGAACCTTATAAAATTTGTAAGTTTTGAGGTTTTCGCGGTGATGACTATGAAGAAGNTACGTTCCTCCGAAATGTCGGCCAAAACGAAGAATACACGGCGCCTAAACCCAGAAGACGACCCTCTTCTTATAAAATTTATTCAATACACGGAGATAGCATTGGTATTCCTAAACTGATAGATGAATCTATGTAAATCGTTGAAGTAGTTCCTATTTTCTTAAGAAGTGCATGCTATTGTGCCGAAATTATTGCAAGTTTTACTCTGACATCATAACATATGCCCCGTTGATTGAAAGTTGTTTGTATAATATCGTAATAATAATTATACGTTACTCTTTTAAAAATATTACATCAGATTTTGGTAGACAACGTAAATTTCGATCTGGGATATTTTTTTTTATTTGCATAGTGAGGGGTGGAGTCCAACTGGGTCCACTCGGCACGGCGGCCACTGATTGGCCTATTGTAGCCTGCCCTAGGTGATTATGATGATGGAGAATTTGGTGGAATTAAGATTGGCAGGGGAAACCGAAGTACTCGGAGAAAACCCCCACCAGCGCCACTGTCCACCACAAATCCCACTTGACCAGACCCTGGATCGAACCCGGGCCTCCGCGGTGGGAAGCCAGCGACTAACCATTGAGCTATGGTGCGGCCTATCTGGGTTCTTACTCCGTGTTACACATTAGTAACATGACTTTAGGTGCAAAGACATCAGTTTATTCAGATGCAGTTCTTATAGATCAGTTTCTAACTAACGGAAACGCTTTATGTAAGATCTCAAAATCTGATTCGAACAAGTAACTTAGTTTGCTCCGTAGAAACTTCCAGAATAAAGCAACTTACGGAGAAGCGTTTGAATTAACTATGAAAGCCACACCTGTTTTCATTGGCAATTTGAAGTGTCATACGACTGAATACGATACTTCACTAAATTGAGTAAATGTAGGACAACTCTGTATTATCATATCAAATAATATGGTACTTCACTTATCTGAGGATCTTCAAGTGATATAATGTGAAGTCATCTTAGTAATTATACACGCTTTAATCCCAATTATGATCCATTTCGTTAAAGATATAAGCCAATTCTAAATGGATCTGATGACAGTGTTTTTCACTTAGGCTTACTCGATTTCTGTGTTTCTATATTTATACCATGGAAAAATATTTCTTGGATATAAAATGTAAACATAAAGGAAGCCTGTTGTAGCTCCAACTTACGTTAGAATCAAGCTTAAACTAGAAACTGATGGAGTTATCACTTTACTTTAATTATGAATAATTGATTTCTATTTTATGAACTAGTTCAGAAATTATTGGTTTGTTGATGTCACGTATTTAGTGCTTATGAAACGTATATGTTTAGTCAGGTATAATTTGGAATTATGAACGAAGGTGCATGCTTATAGGACTCTTAATGTCACCATGCTTTCGGATTCATATTAAGAGGAGACATAGAAAGAGTTGTAACTTTAGATACCATTACGTTAAATGTGACCCTACCCTGATTCTGAACGGTTAACATTAAGTGACCTGCTTCAAAACGTTAAGATCATTTCCTTCCAATTGATATTTAGGTGACTGGTAACTAACTGACCTCTTAACAGTGGTTTAAAGCGTGGGTTAATATTGCTTGGTATCTTTTAAACTGGTTTCGCTAATTGTAAATTAAATATGTAACCAATAAAATAATTATTTCTTAAGATATTAACCAGAAATGTAACATCATTAAAATTATTTTTGAGCAAGGAAAATATTTTCGCTCTCAGCCAAGGGTTTATCAAAAACAGTCGCAAATAAAGAATTTTCTTTCACATATTTCCAGAATAATTTCTGTTCACTATACTATATCTGGCTGTTGTTTCAGCACGCGTAAATGAATCACATATAAATATAACTAACTACCGAAATTTATCGTAATAATTATATCATAAATATATAATATAAAAAATTATTCAGAATTTTTACTGAGCGTAGTTATTTTGGATTACGACACCATGTTATTCTGTAGACGTTACGGACATATAAGAGGAATCTTCCGCCTCCAACTTCAGGGCGCACTTATAACTTAAATGGGAGATATTAGGAGCATCCGAAAGCAAAAGGTTGTTTCTAAATTATTGTCGGGGTTTCCGTGGCCTATAAACGGAGACCCCGACAATAATTTAGAATCATCCTGTATATTATCCACTTACAAGACATCATGATAACCCAATTTCCACTGCCGTCAAGTCTTCGGTCCCTTCTGTACTGACAGTAGTGTTCATATTGGACAGGTTCAGAAAATGCAATTGGTAGTGGGAAGCTGAAGGTACAGATCTGCATGTTTTGCATGTACGGGTTGAAGCTTGCTTTTAAGGAGTGTGGGCACGTTATAACACCTCAGTGGTAATTCCCAGACTTGTTTGCCTGTCCTGTACAGTCTTGCTTCTTGCATATCCAAGTACGTAGAATGTTGTAAACGGAGTGTGACTTTTTATTCGTTTGACCAGAAAGTAAAGTAACTTGAATATAAATGCAATTCGAAATAAATTATGTGATCTGTTAACGCTTAAAGCACAGTGGCTGCTAAGTTAACACACACACAAATCGAACTCGAGCGTTTTGATCAGAGAATGTACTTAAGCCCATGTGTTTGTTGTGATTCTCAGAACAAACAGCAACTGTTTCCCTACACGGCCTAAGAGACTGGGCTCTGTAATGGCGACAACGTGTTTCCTCGGTGGTAGGAACCAAATTCATTGGTTTTATTTAAATAGTAATTCCATATTCATAAAATTACAAGGAAATATAAAATTGTTTCTCGTAACTTGGTAATGTTAAATTCTGTAAAGGAAATTTAACAGACACCTTAATTCATATGAAACTCTGTATGGATGATACAGATGTTTATATCGATATCGAAAATTTTTATTTCCGGCAGAGACAAGAGTTTTCTGCTTTGCCTCAGAGGCCAGACCAACTCTGGGGGCCACGCAGCCTCCTGTCTAGTGGTTAAAGGGGTCGGAAATTGAAGGTAACTACGCAACTCTGTGTAATGTTGAAGGTAAGAGTACGTGGAGGTATGCCTCCATCCCCTCATACGTTTTCATGGCGTAGTATTTGATGAAGCACGGAGATACAGTTGCCTTTTTGGTTTATTAAATTCAGTTTTGGACAGGATTTATTGAATTTATTTGTACTGATAAATGTCGTACTTAAATATAAAGCAAATTGCATCGAGTTCTGCTTCCAATTATAAAGCAAAGAGGCCGACATAGTATAACTGTCCCTGTGCGCCACTCCATGAAGACGTGGGGGAGTGGAGGTATACCTCGACGTATTCTGGACCTCCGATCACTACATGGAGGTAAGTTATCAGCTTCATGCCCCGGCCGTTTTACTCCCGGTGTAAGAGACCCTGGTACTCATTGGTTACGAGGCTGACATTTTGCGTTTGCGCATCAGGAAGCGTGCCGTTGGACCCATGAAGATGGCACCTATACGGTTTTATTTATGGAGATGGTAACCACAAATCACTGAAATTTAATCAACGTTATATGGACCGCTTTCCATAAGATCGTAATTTTTGCGTTTGCGAGACCCTATGAAGGGCAACTGTTTTAGGAGTCAAAAGTTTTCAGTGGAAAACGATATATTTTATAAAATCCGTCCCAAAGTTTGGTGCTAGCAGGTGGCGCCTACAGACAGATGACATTGCAAAAGAAACAACGTTTTCATATTCAGGGTGCTGAAAATGTTGATGTCCGTCGAAGTTTCCAAATCGATTTTGATCACAATATTTCTCATGCTACATATATGAGAAAGTAAAAACCGGCACACATTGTGTTAAACACTGGCATACTCAGAACATTTATGTATGTGTGTAATAATACAAAGCCTATCAACATCAAATTATACATAACAAAATTTCTTTACGCAAGATGTCTAGCATATGAACTGTGTGTAATTGTCAAGCGAATGAACAGTCACTTTACAGCGCCTACAGTTTATGTGTTTTTAATTCCTGTGTGTGTAATTCATCTTTGTTCATATTTCACTTGTACACATTTCTCAGACTCCTTCTTCAGTATAACTGGCCAGAAATTGGGCAGTATTTTTAAACAAAATAGTTTGTATGGTAAATGAACCCACTTTCATAACGTAACAACACACCCTGTTCGTCATAAAGATAGTATTCCACAGTTAGTTTTAACAGTTCCTCATAGATAGTTCCATGATGGAGCCATCTATGGAGAACTGTTAAAACTGAGAGAGGTTACCATATATTTTTTTATTGCCAGTGGGGTGGAACTAAGTCCCTTGTACTGCGGCCACTTCTGGCCTATTGTACCAGCCCCAGATGATAGGTGAGGTTGTGGAGCTATTGGTGGAATGAAGATTGGCAGGGGAAACCGAAGTACTCGGAGAAAACCTGCCCCAGCGCCACTTTGTCCACCACAAATCCCACTTGACCAGACCCCGGGATCGAACCCGGGCCGCCGCGGTGGGAAGCCAGCGACTAACCGCTTGAGCTATGGCGCGGCCGGTTACCATATTTTGAGGAAAATTTTGTGTCGTACAATGAAATGTGGTGTGTGACAACTGTTCAGGTAGGTTTACCATAATCATACCGTATATAGTGTAAGATTTGGGGTTTTCACGGCGGTGGCTATGAATAAAGCATTCTTCTGGGACGTGGTGCCGTGTAGATATTGTATAAACCGACTTTTCGGAGGAAGGTATCTCCATTTTCAGGATAGAAGAAAAAAGAAGAAAATCCGCAAGCGAGAAACCAGCGTGATTCTTCTATCCTGAAGATGGAAGAGATACCTTCCTCCGAAACGTCGGTTAACACAATATCTAAACGGCACCGCATCCCAGAATACTGCTTTCTTCATTCCGTATATTATATTAAAGTAGGTCAGTTCCCTCCCCGTCGTCATAAGGAATTCACCCACAGGATTCGTTTGATGTGACAGCAACTCCTTTCCTCCTCTGTCAGCTGTCCATACAGAGCAAACCGACCCTCTTTCGTGACACACCAAAATTTCATTTGGCGACACTTAAATTGACCATGATATGACGTATGTGTTCCACAGTTAGCTTTTGACCCCTGTCCATTGATGGCTCCATCCCCAAAGACAGAAAACAGGCAGATGTAACGTTAAACACGTCATGATGGCGACATGAGATTTCAACTGGTTCTACCGCGATGTATAGGCTTACTAAGCAGTAGAGCTCGAGTACACTGTGATGGCACATGCGCAGAAGATAACTTTCATGTATGGGCCGAACGGAGGAGTTCACATTCTTGTACAGCGTATGTTCAATTCACTGATCGGGTTTTCGACCGCCTCTGTGGAGTGTTCAGAGTTACTGGCTACAGATCCAAAGGTCCGGGTTCAATTCCCGGCGCTACCAGATTTTCTGAGAAGTAGTGGGTCTGGAACGGATTCCAATCAGCCTCGTGAGGATAATTGAGGAGCTCTTTCAAGGAAATAGCGGTTCCGGTGTAGAAAACCGAAATTAATGGCCGTGTGGATTCTTTATGCTGACCACGCGACACCCTATATCCGATAAAATTGTTTTTGAACAGGTTTTCTTCTGCTTAGAGGCTCGTAACGGGCCTATGCCATCACAAAATAATCGATCTCTACAAAAGTATATGTTGTCACACCGATAAATCAGTCGGTAAAGTGACAAAGCTATGGGCTGCAAGACCCACTAGCCGGGGTTAGATGGGTAAGAACCTTGTCTTTGTGGCGTCTGGACCGTTTTGGAATCCAGCCGAGCCATCTACCCAGAGAGGACCGAAGGTAAAAAAGGGCCGGAACGCGAAGATGACAACTGACCTCCATCCATTACCAAGGTTAAGAATGCATGGAACTAAAGCTCCACTTCCTCTTTTGTCAGGTATGCTTCGAAATTTGGATGGCAGACTGGGATAATAACTCTGTACAGTTAACTGATACAGTTTCGTAATATACCTTATTTTGTGGTACTGCACTCGCTTATGGGGTCATCCATGAGGAACTGTTCAAAATACTGAGGAACAAAGAACCTATTTCGTCGGAAATTCAGTTTCGTGCCACGAAATAAGGCATGTCATGAAACAGAGCCAGCTTTTTCTTGCTGACTGCTTTGTAGTTGTTTGCTTCTTGCATCTGACTATCCGGATACAGCACCCTTCATTAATATGTCTGCTTATCATCTTGCATTTCCTGAATAAGCAACACAGTGAGATGATGCATATTCTGTTGCTGTCTTCCTATTGCAGCCTCTTCTTTTTTAAATTCTATTTTAATTTAAATGATTTTAAAAAACTGTTTATTTGGTCTATTATGAACGAAGAGGCAAGTGGTGGCCAATGTGTGTTTTAAATGAGACAGGAACTACTCACGTTTTCGATGTAAGACGCCATATTTAGGCAATTCATATAATTAAAAATGGAAATGTTTCTTAACATATATACAATTTAATAGTAGATATACCTCACGATGTATATGAATAACCTGAAGATGATGTATAATAATTATGCTTGTAAGATGTATTAATGTCGTATGTAAGTAACTGAAATGTTACATGTTAACGTAGATTTATTGGTAAAATATACAAAATCTTGATCATAATTATTAAACATTAAGTTAACCGTGTGAGACCTGAGGTTCTCACCGCACTGATTACTGAGAATGTGGTCTTCTGGTATGTGATGATGTGTAGTTTTGCATACAGGTACCGACATATTGGATAAACTTGCTGCCTCTGTCTTCAGGATAGTATATACGGGAACAAGTTCCTTCAGAAAGTTTATATCCATTTGCCAGATACCATGACCTCACATTCCAGAAGACAGTAAAACATTTAAGAAATCTATTTTGGTTTGTAAAAGGATCAAATTTTATTGTTTGAGATTTGATGTTCCCAGAGTAGTGAAGGTTCATATTCTGGTTTTCTGAGTTATGCCACAGTGTACTCTGGTAGATGTTATTCCAAAATTTTAGAGCCCGCCTATGTGGTGTCATGTCCTAAAACACCACTACATATATTATATTTTTATTGGCCACTCCTAGCTTTCAAATAATATCTGTTTTCAATACTACAGGGTGATTCTAAACTATTATCGGGTTTTCCATGGCTTAAAAGTTTCAAACCGGAAACAATAAAATAAAAATGCTTACGGAATATGAAAGTGTAATTCAGTCAATTAAGACATCAATGCGGCGAGTGAAGCGCTGTCAAATAAAACTTTTTGTGTTAAATTTTCACATTCCATAAGCAGTTTTGTTTTATTTTTCCGATTGGAAAATTATAGGCCATGGAAACTCCGACAGTAATTTAGAATCATCCTGTATTTATCTTGAGAGTGATATTTATTGTTTAAAAATATTTGAGGGCATGTAAGTAGAAAACCTTACGGAAGAAAGTTTTCGTGTGCTCAAAGAGATCCCCGATATGACTACTATCTTGATACTAATTGTACGTTGCAAATAGAATTTAGTAAGCTTACAATGAAGATGCAAAGTTCTATGTCACTATTTCATGATAACGTGCCCCCAAAGATGTTTTAAACAGATTATAGCATTCTTTCTGCACGGCTATAGTCTCAGGAAACTTATGGAAGTGATTCGACTACGATTTCAATGGAAAGGACACGAGTGTCGCTAATGCATTGTTGGCTTGCAAAACGTTTCCTGTAATGCCGTGAAGTCACTTTTCCCCTATCCTTCTTCCCTGATCACTGTCATCAAGTAGACTTGGTGTCAGTTTTCGAAACAAGGTTGAAGGTAAACTTTCAAACTTCTGTCTTTCTTGCGCACTTACAGTTGTGCAAAGTTCTGCAAGTCTGAGCTCTCAGCTACTCACAGCGGTGAATATTAAAATTATTGTCTTCTGGGACGTGACGTGACGCCATAGGTAGGTTCCAGTGTTTCGGACGGATCCTTTGCCTCCATCTTCATGATAAAAAATGACAGGAGCTTATTCACAAACATGGCGCTCATCTCAGAATACCGTAATTTTACTTATTATTAAGAGCAGGATTGCATTCTGGGATTCTACCCCGTGTAGCTTAGCGGAAGTTCACCGAAAATTCGGAGGAATGTAGTGCCTCCATCTTCAGGGTCGACAAGTATCTTAAGCAAGTAAGAAGAAGCAAGAGTGTTACAGCAGTGTTTTCTTTTCTGGTTTCTTGCTTGACTCGCTCCTCGACCCTGAATATGGAGTCAATGCGTTCCTTTAAACTTCGGTGAACTTCTACTGGACTACAGGGCGTCACATTCCAGAAGACAGCGCTCTTCCTAGTCACCACTGTGATAATCCCCAATCCACTCTTACTTATCACTAATAGCCTTATGCGTCAACACTTTTCCTTTTTTAAATTGCTTTCCGTGCTGCTATCGGCGACTTAAGACACTGAAGTTATCTTTGAATTTTACTGCAGATCAAGAGAAACACGTTTTGTTTGGACAAGTCTCTTAGTAACTCGTTTTACATGTAAATTACAGTAATCCTTCGTTATAACGGATTAAGGAGGGGAGATAGGTGTCCGTTATTACTGATGTCCGCTATAACCGAGTGAAGGAGTATTCCCGGAAGTGCACCGTAGGATAGACAGCCAGTACACGCAATAAACTTAGAAACACACAGGACTACGTATATTATGTAAAGGTTCATATGAGGAGGCACGCGGTAACGTAGTTGGTTGAGGCAATATGCTAAAAGCTGGAAGATCGCGGGTTCGAGTCCCGATGAAATGAATTGTTTTCAATTTACTTAATCCTTCCAGCGGCACTATGGCCCTGGGGTCGACTCAGCCTCTAACAGAAATGAGGATCAGGAATCTTCCTGTGGTAAAAAGGGGGCCGGTGCGTAAGGCTGGCAGCCACATCACCATCCGTGAACCAGTTTTCTAAAAAATTTGGGAGCCTCGACGCCTCACAATCCTATTGGTTTCCACGGCCTTTTACAGGACTAGCTTTACTTTTATCTCTTTCATATAATGGGGTTCTTTTTATTTTAAATATTTCTCTGAGTACAAAACTTTCTTAGGATCCCAACATCTCTACAAATTCACAATTGTACACAGCCGGATTCTATACGTTATATCTTGGTCCGTTATGATGAGGGTGTACTGTATGCGTCCAAACCTGGCAGTAGTTCATACTATACACTGTCTTACTGTTGGTACTGTTGTAAGTGTACAGAAAGGTAAATATATTCTAAAATAACTCAGGGCTAATCTCCTTCGCTGTACTATTTGGAGCTCAATTTCAGAAGTCTACTGAACACGTATCCTTGCTTCAGTTCTCATTTTAGATTCTTCTTTCACTGTTTTCCTTCTGTCAGAAAGTAATTTTGATATCTTCTGAAGATCTGTAGCTCGCAGCTTCCAAGTTCACTGCCTTTTTTTTTTCGCTTATGTTCATTCTGTCAAGCTAAGTATTGTGAAACGTAATTATGTGCTAAGTTCGAGCTTTGTTGTCCTGTGGGGATCATAATCTTACGGTACATAAAAACGTTCCCATCGAGGGTATATGCTAATCATCTTTTTGTGTTCGTCATGATGAAATCCAAAGTAGTTTGTACTGTCGCTCAATGACTTTACACATACGAAAATCAACATCCTTTTCCCTTTTTGGTTAATGCTACTATATGTCTTTACGTTTCTAAGAAATGTACACACCTGGTATGGATAAATTCAACCGTATTACCGTTAAAAATATATATCTCCAATGTTGGAGCCTAATCCAAAGCCACTCTGTTAGTGCAGACCGAAGGATAAAGGCCGATCACGGTGGCCTGGCGGTCTAAGGTATGAAATGTCTTCACTCGCTCGAACACTACTAACAGATTTGACTTTCTTGGTTAACTACCCCACGATAACAGCCAAAATAGGCAACCACCAATCTCAGAGAATCCTGCCAATCCCAAAAGAGAACCCAAACCACCACCTATCTACATTTACGGGGTGAATGACTTTAAAGCAATGCTAAATAACCTTGCCAAGGTCACCGAAAATGAAACCTATACAGCAAAAGCGCTGCCCAACAATACAATAAAAATCATGCCAAATGTGCCAGAAACATACAGAAAACTAATCCAACACGTTAGGGAGGAAAAAATCATACATCACACGTACCAACTGAAACAGAAAAGAGCGTACAGAATAGTAATTCGCGATCTGCATCACCCTATACCAATACCCGACATAACAGAAGAATTAGACAAGAAAAGGCATAAAGTAAGAAACATGATAAATATAAAACATAGTCAGCAAAGAACCAGTGCCTCTCTTCTTTGTTGGCTTGGAACCACAAAGCAACAACAAAGAAATTTACAACTTAGAATTCTTGCTAAACTGCAAAATTCGTGTTGAACCGCCCAAACGCAAAAACNCAGACCGAAGGGTAAAGGCCGATCACGGTGGCCGGGCGGTCTAAGGTATGAAATGTCTTCACTCGCTCGAACACTACTAACAGATTTGACTCTCTTAGTGAACTACCCCACGATAACAGCCAAAATAGGCAACCACCAACCTCGAAAGAATCCTGCTAATCCAAAAAGGGAACCCAAACCACCAGCTATCTANGCCGCTCGGCTACCGTGACTGGCCGGCTGCACTGTATACCGTGATCTAATTAACTCAAAAACAAAGATAATCCCGAAAGAATCAATAATACACCACAACAAGCCACAAACTACGTATGTCAGGATATAAGTTATTTACAAGTGNAAATGAAACTAATACAGCAAAAGCGCTGCCCAACAATACAATAAAATCATGCCATATATGCCAGAAACATACAGTAAACTAATCCAACACGCNGAAAGACCAGCGACTCACCAAACCAACAACAGTCCCGCAGATATCGAAAGCCAGCTTATAATGTTTCTCAGCGAATTCAAACACATGTTCAACCAGCTTCTCAACCAAAACACTATGACAAATAAAATAGACATCCTACTCATATCATAAAGCCATATTACTGAACAAAGCGTCATCAAAATACCTTANTCTATACCAATACCCGACATAACAGAAGAATTAAACAAGAAAGGGCGTAAACTAAGAAACATGATAAATGCAAAACAGAGTCAGCAAAGAGCCGTTGCCTCTCTTTNGGACAGCCCACGCAGGCTCAGCTCTAATTATCAAAACAAAGTTGAAACACTGCGCAATAGAACCATATATCACGAACAAGACACAAAGCACAATAATAAAGCTGGAATCCATGGCCCGACCTATGGTCATCGCTGCAACATACAGGCCCCCAAGACATACCATCTCCCATCAAGAATACGAAGACTTCCTGCTCCAGCTTGGTTCTCACTACCTAGTGGCCGGCGACTGGAACGCCAAGCACATTGCATGGGGCTCCAGACTGATCACACCTAAGGGTAGAAACCTGCTGAATGTTATACAACAAAGCAACCTGAACTACATATCAACAGGAGAGCCAACATATTGACCTACTGATTTAAATAAAACACCGGACCTACTAGACTTTGCAATCACAAAAGGCATCTCCGGCATTCACAGTTCTATAGAAACTAACCTAGACATGTCATCAGACCACAGTCCGATCATAATAACACTAAATAATCACGTAATCTGGAAGAAACCATCACGACAGCTTTGTAATAGGAACATCAATTGGACGCGATTCCAAGATTACATCAACAACAACACTGCCCTAAATCTCCGGCTAAAAGAAAACCAAGCTCTTGAAGACGCAGTGGACTACATAACCAACCTAATACAAACAGCTGCATGGATATCCACAGCAGAAAGGAAAAAGACAACTCGGGAAGCTCCTAACGTTCCAATACACACCAGGGAATTAGTCTACAAAAAACGCCAAGCAAGACGCAGGTGGCAAAATAGCAGAAACCCACTAGACAAAACAGAACTCAACAAGCTAACTCACTGTCTACGATCAGCCATAAAACAAGCCAAAAACGAAACGTTCAAAACTTATAATTGCAGCAACACCTCAACTCACTCCAAAACTGGATGGAACAATGGAGAATCAAAGTAAATCCTGCAAAATCCTCCAAAATAACATTTACAACAAGAAGAGCTGTCTGCCCACAAGTTAGTATCAACACGCTCATACCCATCAAACAGGAAGTTAAGTATTTAGGACTCTACCTTGACGAGAAACTAACGTGGAGAACGCATATAAAAGCTAAGAGAAGACAACTAGAGCTCAAAACCAGAAATATGAATTGGCTGATCGACAAAAAATCACAGCTATCTCTTGAAAACAAAATAATCCTATACAAAACGATAATAAAACCAGTCTGGACGTACGGGATAGAGTTATGAGGATGCAGCGAACCTGCCAACACAGAAATTCTGCAAACGTTCCATTCCAAAACGCTAAGAAAACTACGAGTAGTTAGTGCTCCCTGGTACGTACCAAACGCTACCTTACACAATGATCTAAGCATACCACATGTAACAGAAGTCATCAGAGCATACGCGGAGAAACACAAAAACCGGACCACTCAAAACAACAACCAACTAATAAGAAACCTCTTCAACCAACCAGCAATAGAAAGAAGACTAAATAGAATGTGGCCAGAGGATCTCATTAGATAAGCACCAGAGAGTCATCGAAGGATGATATCTGCTTCAATATTACACACACCCATCCCTTTTACTAATTACTCTATTTATGTATATTGAGTAGATTGTAAAATTATTTCAAAATGAAAGAAAAATGTTAACGGTGATAATATAAATTTTCTAATATCGTAGATTATAGGTATATGTCATTTATCGTGTTCTGTTCCACCCCTCTTTCGTTCTTCGATTACAGGACTGTACAGCATATTTCGTAACCAAATTCCATACAAAACTAGAATGAAACAGTGATCCTTCATGAGACGAAACTGTCAACACTGCACTTTCTATTGGACAATGAATGAATGAGAACTAATAGTACATAAGTAGCTTCGTTAGTTTTTGCCTAGCCAAGTGCAGGGTCATAGTTGAAACCTTGAAGTTAGCAATGGAGGATGTGATTATGGGCTGCCTTATCAAATCTATCGCACATCTTAGGGAACGTGAAAACTGAGTAACGGTGAGATGATAAATCTCGGGCTATCGGCCTTGTCAGTACTGTATATCAGTGCCCGATGTTGTCACGAAGACAAGTATCTTGCGGGAGCGTCGCTTCATATCTCAAAAGGATCCGAGTTAACGAACCCCCCCCCCCTTCCGACAAGAATTCGTCACCAATTGACTAATTTTAACTAACTGAAATCATCGTGCAATCAGCATAAGCCAGTCACGTAACGAGTCTGACCATCAGCCGCAAATTGAAGCCAAATTCTTGTCTGGGAGGGGGATATTGTTAATTTAGATCCTTCTATGGGACGCAGCAAGGCTGCGCCAGGATTCTTGTCTTCACGATGACATCAGACACTGATGACAGGGACAGAGATGATTCCTGGAACATCAGTAATTTTTAACCAGTTGAAACGGCTGATTGACCGAGAAAATGTTATAAAGTTTGGGTGCCGTGAAGGCTTCAGTTCTTACGTGTTGTAATAATGATTAGCAGTGTGAAACCAGAGAAATTAGACAGTACCCTGCTCCAGTGCCATTTCGTCCACCAAAAATCCCATATGAAGTCACGGGATGCTCCGCAGACCGAAGCCGGAACCAAACCGCTCATGCTGTGGCGCTGTTACCGTATATTTTGGTAACATTTCCTAATGATCCACTCTAAGTACCCTTACCCTTTATGGCATTACAGGAAAAAGCGCGGTATAGGGGATATGTTTATAGCACCGGGCACCAAGTGGTGTGGTCACAAACGTCTAGCAAATGACTACGTGGATCTCGGAGGATTGTCCAACTTGGACCGTTGCTGCCGACGTCACGACATGTGTCCACATTCAATTTCCGGGTTCTCCACTAAGTACCATCTCTTCAACTACCGCCCTTTCTCAGTCAGCCACTGTCACTGTGACAGAAGGTATGAAGGAAGTGAGGTCATATCCTTAAGTTTCCGCTTCGGCAGAGCCGAGACAACGCATCTCTCACAAACGTCAGTAAATCTGAAACAAGAATTTAGGATGAGAGGTACAGATACTCATTGTACACAGTGTAACTTCTGTGTACAAGTTGGTTATTTAACGATGCTGTCAGTAGCTAGAATATGTAGCATCAAAATGTGGGATGACCAGAGGAATTTGAATGCTTCTGGCAGGAGGCGATCTTGGTCTGAAGGTTCGGCCGCACAGAGCGCTACGTACGCTATGTTCGCTATACGAACAGAAAAATATCTCCCTTTATTGCCAATGTGACTGGCCACACAGACTTCCGTACGCTACGTACGCTATGTTCCCTATGTTAGCTGCGTCGCAGAGTGTACACAGCATATGTAGCGTACGTAGCGAACATAGCGTAGCGCTCTGTGTGGCCGAACCTTAACAGACGTACTATTCCGGCTATTGGTCTGAAAGGATTGTATAAAAACCACAAAAAGGAAACTTGAGATAGTCCGCGTCACGGTTGGGATTTGAATCTAGAATCTCCCGAATAAAAATTGAAATCGGTACCGCTATGCAAACCGGCTCAGTTTCTCATAGAAATCATTCACTTCTTCATTCTTGTAAAAATGTATGATTTACTGCAAATTCCATTGCCAGCATTTTTATATTTATTCTGGATGCACTTTAGCGTGTATGCCTTCCCATATCTGCTTCTTTATACAGATCTAAATTTAAATGAATATTTGCCCTACGGAGTAGGGTTAACCCATGAGGTCCCTCTTCCCATTTTACGTTTAAAAATTACAGAAACATGCAAATATTTCACGGGCTATTTCTCATACATACAGTCACGGTTACTCATCGTCGTTGGTTCTACTCCTGCAAGAAAACATCCCAGATTTAACTCGTACTGAGGGATTTTTCCCCAGGAGTAAAGCGGCCGGAACATGAAGCTGACCACTTACCTCCACCTGTTTCCAAGGTAAAAAAGAAAACGTGAATCTACACATCCACTTCCCCATATGTTTTCATGGCATACAGCTTACTTAAGCACAGGGACAAATTTACTTTTTTTCCCGAGTACTTAAATTCTTTGTTTAAAGAATCAATCGATGGCTTTAAGAGTTAGTTCTCTCTGCAGAGCAATTGGACTACGGTTCCAGAACCGATACATCGATATACGATTCTCAGCAGTTTCCAGACTGACTCTGTAGCCGACCAAAAGTTAACTCAAGCGTATGCTGGCGTCTGCATGAAGCTGACCATTCACCTCTGTCTAATGCCTAGGTTAAGAAAACGTGGAACTTTATCTCCTCTTCCATATACGTCTTCATAGCGTGCAGTTCAATCAAGCACAGCAGAACTTTACCTTTTACGTTTTTTTTGGTACCTTGAAGTGATAAGATATCTCGAGAATTGGATCAAACGATTCGACATCTCGAAAATCTGATCAAATGATTCGATATTTCAAGAATCGAATCTTTCCAGAAGCAATTCTCTCATGTCTGCCAGAAAACACATTAGTTGCTCTTATGTTCTGCTCTGGCGGCTAAATGATACAGATAATGAAACGAGATACTTGAAACTCTTTCAGATTGAATTACGGCGTAATGATACATAGTAAACGTGTGACAATGTCGCCGAAAGATGTTTGTGAGACATTTGTTGTCCATGTTATCACAGAGAGTTGGCCGTCCAGTAAGAAGCTATCAGTGCCGGACAAGGTAAGCGAGATGGTCATAACCTTACAGGAGAAAACGAGAGCTGATGGATTTACTCCGAGTGCCGGGCACAAAATGGTGCGGGAAGGGGAGAACTGCCCACAAGTATACACATCTTGGTGGCTTCGGGAAAGCAGACAAGTGTTGCAGAGTCCATGATACCTCCTGTCCAGTTTTCATCTCAGCTTTCGAGGAAAAATATGGACTCTTTAACTGGCGTATCAACACTATCATGCACTGTACCTGTGATGAGAGGTAAGTCAGCGCCTTCAAGCGGTGAAACCGAGACTCAGTGTAAGTATCACAACATCAGACACACTGGAGGCGACTCCTGTGTGAACCAGTTTCACAGGTAAGAGAACGAGAATACGGACACAAAAGAATCCTCTCGAAATGTTCTGTGGAAAGAGTTATGGTTTGGGGGATAGGAAATCTTAAAGGCATACTAGTCGGCGCGTGAGATTGTTTCAGTACAGAGGTTTCCATAACGAAGCAGTTGGACTGTAATGACGACCTGACCTCATCTGATAAATATAAAACAGTAACTTATATGTGAAGGAGAGGAAGACTTGAGAAGGCGGACCAAGCAGACGGCGTGGTATGTTTTGTCTAAATATATTTGAGCATATTGTCACGTGTAAGGGGTTGACGTGACTAATAATAACGCTGTCACTCTCAACCCACTTCACAAATCACTATGACATGCTCCAATCTCGTCCTTGTGCGCTTCTGTACTCTTCAGTCCTTCAACTCTCAACCGAACGACTTCAGAGTCAGAGTCAGACTCATAGTTACTTATCTACTGGCGGTTTAACGCCTATCAGTTCGTCTCGGCTTCAGACCCCTTGAGGCCCACGACCAGAGATTCTTTTTCCCAACCGAACTTTACGGTAATAGTCCTTATGTAACATCCCCTCTGAAGAGAAGATGGGTTTGTCTCTTATGAATACGCTTCGCCTTTCGGCAAGTGTATATTTCGCACATATAACATATTATTGAAAACTCTTCCTTTTGCACTACACACAAGTCCTCTGTCAATACAGACTTTACAAAGCAGATCATGCCTGACTTACATATCTTATGCTACAACGGCATCTTAGTCATTTGAACGGCCGTAAGCTTGACCACCGCCAAGTTTAAGCCTCTTATATTTTCTGTGTCTGGCTTCACCTTGTCCTATACCGCGAACATGTTAATTTTCATCTGAACTACTTGCCCCATTGGTCCTCGGTATATAGCCTCGGCACGGACCGCACAGAAAGTGCCTCTTTCTTGTATTGTTGCGAGCGTATCTGTTGCGCATATTTACCTGGCCGTTGCGTAGCAACAGTCGTGTCTTCTCGCTGCACTATTCCTACTCTCAGGTGTCACGTCACAATATTTTATACATTGAATAGCCAACCTTTCGGAAGAAAAGTCCCTAGATGCTCAACGAGATCTCTGGTATGGCAATTTTGGTTCCTATCTGACGTTGAAAACAGAATTTAGTAACGTTCTAATGATGACGTAACGATATACGTCACCACCTGATAACAGCACACTCACAAAGCCATTTTAGGTACAGTCGTGCATGGAAGTCACCCACGGCCTGAGCATTCCCAAGGGAAGAATTTTTTTTATTCATATGAGGCAGGAAATTTTGTTAACCAACGTAGGTCAGAGCGGCGGAATTTTCGGATTTCGTCCATTCCACTCTCAACTTATGCTCTTGACTGTAACCACTGCTGTTAAGGTGTTATACAGTAGGCTCTATTGCTGTATATTTTCTGTGTAAGTATGCCCTATTGCTGTAGATTTTCTATGTAAGTAGGTCCTATTGCTGTAGAGTTTCTATGTAAGTAGGTCCTATTACTGTAGAGTTTCTATGTAAGTAGGTCCTACTGCTGTAGAGTTTCTATGTAGATAGTCCTATTGCCGTAGAGTTTCTATGTAAGTAGGTCCTCTTGCTGTATAGTTTCTATGTAAGTAGACCCTACTGCTGTAGAATTTCTATGTAAGTAGGCCCTATTGCTGTAGAGTTTCTATGTAAGTAGGTCCTACTGCTGTAGAGTTTCTATGTAGATAGTCCTATTGCCGTAGAGTTTCTATGTAAGTAGGTCCTCTTGCTGTAGAGTTTCTATGTAAGTAGACCCTACTGCTGTAGAATTTCTATGTAAGTAGGCCCTATTGCTGTAGAGTTTCTATGTAAGTAGGTCCCATTGCTGTAGAGTTTCTATGTAAGTAGGTCCCATTGCTGTAGAGTTTCTATGTAAGTAGGTCCCATTGCTGTAGAGTTTCTATGTAAGTAGGTCCCATTGCTGTAGAGTTTCTATGTAAGTAGGTCCCATTGCTGTAGAGTTTCTATGTAAGTAGGTCCCATTGCTGTAGAGTTTCTATGTAAGTAGGTCCCATTGCTGTAGAGTTTCTATGTAAGTAGGTCCCATTGCTGTAGAGTTTCTATGTAAGTAGGTCCCATTGCTGTAGAGTTTCTATGTAAGTAGGTCCCATTGCTGTAGAGTTTCTATGTAAGTAGGTCCCATTGCTGTAGAGTTTCTATGTAAGTAGGTCCCATTGCTGTAGAGTTTCTATGTAAGTAGGTCCCATTGCTGTAGAGTTTCTATGTAAGTAGGTCCCATTGCTGTAGAGTTTCTATGTAAGTAGGTCCCATTGCTGTAGAGTTTCTATGTAAGTAGGTCCGATTGCTGTAGAGTTTTTATGTAAATAGGTCCTATTGCTGTAGAGTTTCTATGTAAGTAGGTCCTCTTGCTGTGGGGTTTCTATGTAAGTAGGTCCTATTGCTGTAGATTTTCTATATAAGTAGGCCCTATTGCTGTAGATTTTCTATGTAAGTAGGTCCTATTGCTGTAGAGTTTCTATGTAAGTAGGTTCTACTGCTGTAGAGTTTCTATGTAAGTAGGCCCCATTGCTGTAGAGTTTCTATGTAAGTAGGTCCCATTGCTATAAAGTTTTTATGTAAATAGGTCCTATTACTGTAGAGTTTCTATGTAAGTAGGTTTCTCAGCACGATTCGAATACTCATTCCCAATATTTTAATTACATCAGCAAAATTTCGTTATCCCTTCAGACGGTATAGCAACGAGCTACAGGTCGGGCGACAGTAGGTAACTTCCCGATAAAGGCAAAGGGACTTTTCCCCACTACACTTCGTCCAGACCGGCTCTGGAGCCGACCCTACCTCCTATACAATATTTACTTCGAGCTCTTTCCTCGGGGGTGAATTGGCTGGGGCACGAAGGTGTCCTCATTTCCATATAGTGCCGAGTTCAAGAATGTTGGAGCTATATCACCATTCCCCCCCACACACACACACACACACGTATTCGTGGTGTGGTGCTTAATTAATTAAGCACATGGACAACTTTACCTCCTATTCCTTCTTTAAAGCTCCAGCCATTATGTGTTGTGACACTGACAAAGGAAGCATCCATACTCCAGACAGAGAAGGAGCATTTCGCTTTTCTCACTGAAACCTAATCATTTGCGTTCTTTATTTATTTATATGAAGCTGTCAGTACCTGAATTCATAGTGTAGAATGGTAAAAGAAAGTAAAATGTCCCCATTTTTATTTATTTAAGCACTACACCATGAAGACGTATGGGGGAGTAGATGTATAGATCCACGTTTTCTTGACCTCGGCACTAGTTGGAGGTGAGTGGTCAGCTTCACTCTCCGGCCACTTTACACCCGATATCCATTGGATAGGAAGCTGAGTGGGACCAAGAGCAGGTCTGGACGACACGGAGAAGTGAAAATTTCTGCCATCACCGAGACTCGAAGTCCAGCCCCTATCCAGTCGCTACTGCTGTCCGTAGAATGTTAAGATAGCTAAGGAATAACCAATTAGAAAGGATGTGGAAGGAAGCAGCTGTGGCCTACCCTGCTATATTATCCCTCTATTTTCATCGAGGGACTGAGAAAACCCACGAAGGAGCTCGGTTAGTATGACCGATGTAGTGACCGAGATTCAAACCAGGCATTTCCCGAATCCAAGTCAGAAACGTTACTGATTGCTCGGTAACAAGTAACAAATATTTGCTTTTTTCATTGTTAAATTTTATATATTCTAAGGAACCGATTTTGAGAGATTCTTTTAAACTTACGGCGTAATTTCATGGCATCCAGCTGAGAAATATTTTGTCTTGGAAGCAGGAGATTGGAAAGAATACTGAACGTCTTGGAAGCTCTCGGGTTACAGGATGTGTTCTGGCTGGATGCCACAAAGAATGCCGCAATTAGGAGCTTGGCTTTCAATATTCTTCCCTGTTATATGATCCACGGTTGCCTGTCACGGACAGACAGTCTCCAGAGTCACGCCTTGCATCATGTATTTCCAGCGCCAAGTGTTTGATCTTCCCTCTTCCCCACCACTTCAACTGTCACTGTCGTCCATCTTACGCAGTCAATCTGCACTATTTATCCAAAACCCATCCACAGCTAGTTTAGTTTACCCTGCATGTATAACATCCCATTCCACGTTAAGGCGTGTATAAACAGAAATGCTCTAGTCTGTCCGCTCTGCGAACCAGTGTGACGTCACACCTTGCTTAGCCAACCTTAAAAAGTGTTTTAAGTGCATCTGAATATCCCATCGGCGTAGGAATATCGGAAATATTTTGAAAATCAGGATCTAGCATCATCCGAATGATGACATAACGATCTACGTCACCAACGATGACGCATGCGCACAGTAGATGAAGTATAGTTTATAAAATCACACTCATGGAGCTGAACCCTTCTTGAGAAGCCGCCAATTGTGCAGCTACTCGAAGAACGTCCCAGAATTTTATGGTACCCGAAGGTTCGTTACCGTGTTCACATGAGCCCTCCGCTGGTCCATATCCTGAGCCAGATCATTCCAATCTACACCATTCCATCCTTTCTCTCTAAGATCCATTTTAATATTTTCCACCCACCTACATCTTGATCTTCCTAGTTGTCTCTTTCCTTCTGGCTTTCCCACCAACACCCTATATGCCTTCATCTTCTCCCCCATTCGCGCTACATGACCTACCCATCTCATCCTTCTTGACTTGATCATTCTAATTATACTTTAGTTTAGGAAATAGTAAAAATGAATGTGGGAGTTCGTGTTATGAGTTCTTCGTGTGTAGGTTTGTCTTATGGATCAGAACTTACAGTTCATCCGTCACGAAGCTACAGTGTCGCCTAATGTTATCTTCATATTGTCACATGTAGGGAGGTACGCATGGCTGATATTGTGAGTTCTAAATTTGTTTATTGGATTTATTATGCGTCTCAATTACAATTTAACTTGATTACAACAGTTCACACGTTTGACTCCTTCTGGATAACTAATCTCTCACTGTTGTCTGGATCTTGCACTAGCCTCTAGTCTGCTCTTCTTTATCCTTCTGTATTCTTCTGTCGTATTCTGTCTTCTGTCTCCTGGATTCTCTTCTCCAGTAATTTCTAATAATGAGCTCGAGTCATATGTTACGACCGACGGTCAGTCGGCCAGTCTGTCTTGGAGTAAAGCACCCATCTCGGGCTTACGACCAGATTTTTATTACTTTCAGGCAGTTGCGATTTCGTTGCTGTGGAGCCCTCTCTCTCTGACGACAGGGCTGGTCTGTCGTTTACAATGCTGCTGGTGCTCGCCAGCGCAGTCATTCTCGAGTCCGATTCCCGTGGGACTCTCGACCATATTTTATTGCCTCAAATTCGAGACTTCCATTTTCGTCGCTTCCTACGACTCACAGGTCTACGGTGGAGGCATTCGAACCCGCCTCCAGACGGGTTCTGGCCCGGAGTCCTCTTATATAGCCTCGGAGCGGACCCAACACAAAACACCGCTTTCAACAATTCCCTTATTGTTGTAGGTTTGTTTACCGATCCTTTGCCTAGATGCGGCCGTTTGTTGCTTCGCCCCCTGTATAGCAATGGCTGTACTCGTTTGTTTCGAAGACCTTGCATAGCAACGGTTCTGTACGCTGCAATATTTATAGTTTTATACAGGCCAGCTTTGTCGGGAACAGGCCAATCTGGTAATTAAAATACAGTTAGGTGGCGAGTCTTTCAAGCGCTGGTACCAATTAATGTATTGCACATTTGGATGAAGGGGGAATACTGCCCAGAAATACCGCCATTAGGCGCAATTGGTTCCTTCGCGTGTACACCCAGCGCGAGTTGTCAGTCTGTTGTTTTAAGAGGGCGTTCCTTATTTGGTCGTAAAGAATTCGACTTAATTTAAATCTCTTTCAAATTCTACTTGTAGAGGATAGAAGTGGTTTAAGTCACGAGTACATACAAATGAATGTCACTGCCCACATTTTCAATAAACGAACACAATTTTAGAATGTATTCACGCCTGTCCCAACTGTTAGAGGCTTCATTGCTTGGGGATAGATGTTATCATGTTCTGATTTTTCGGATATCTGACCAAACAGAGTAAGTTTTATGCCTCATGCATAACTAGACTCCGAGATGGTGTGATCTGAAGCTGAAAACCAGACGATGGAAAATTTCAAACATGTTATGTGTCGGTCTCTGTGGTCTAGTGGTCAGAGTTCCTGGCTACAGATCCGGAGGTCCCAAGTTCGATTCCCGACGCTACCAGATTTTCTGAGATATGGTGGGTCTGGAACGGGGTCCACTCAGCCTCCTGAGGATAATTGAGGAGCTGCTTGAATGGAAAAGTAGCGGCTCCGGTCTAGAAAACCGAGATTAACGGCCGTGGGAATCCGTTGCGCTGACCTCGTGACACCCTCTATCCGCAAAAGTTGGCACTAACTTCGCTGACTAGCGGCGGTCGCTCGGTCAGTATAGTTCGCTTGCAGACTAAAAGCCACGGAGTTTAAGTGTGAGTCTGATAACACACTATGGTCACAAACATTTACTTACTCTTTGATTCGGTATTCTTCTAAGAACCTTGCCTTATTTATGTCAGTTGCTCGTTTTTCTACTTTATTTTATGCCTCCGTCTACTGGCTGGACGACAGAAGAATCGGAGCTCGAGTCCCGTAGGGTCAAGAATTTTCTCTTCTCCACGTCTTCCAGACCGGCCTTGGGCCCACCCAACCTCCTCTCCAATGGGTACCTGGGTCTTGTTCCCCAGGGGATAAAGCGGCCCGGGCGTGAAGCTGACCACTCACTTCCAGCTAGTGCCAAGATCAAGAAAATGTGGATCTATACATCCACTCCCCCATACGCCTTCATGGCGTAGAGCTTAATTAGTTAGGCACAGGGACAGCTTTACCTTTCATATCTCCATCTCTTCATTTTCAGCTGTTATAACCAGGGCCCGGATTTTGATGACATGTCATCTTTTTTCCTTGTATCCTATGCGATGCTCTTAAATATATAAATTTCGGATATGAGCTGCTGGTTACAGAAATGTAAATTTTATAGATTTTTTTGGCATTTTTTGACATTTTTAGGTTTAAAGTCATTTTTTTTTTTTTTCATTTGGGGGTAATATTTTGGTAAATTTTAAGGCTTTTAGGGGCATTTCTTATCATTTTTGGCCATTTTAGGAAATTTTTCTTCATATGTTTTCTGAAATGTGAATAACATGGAAGCGACATGTTCTTTCTTTTCTCCTTTAGGTAATATTTCTGGATTGTTTCGGTCATTTTATAGGTCATTTTTTTAAATATTTTCAGGTCATCAAAATCCGGGCCCTGGTTATAATCTTCTAACCATCACTATCAGGGCCTTCTTATTTTTCGCTTGCTCCTCAGTAGTTTCGTCAAAAGTTCCATGGGGTATCTATTCTTAGGTTCCTTACCGCATATTTACGAGGTGAGCCTCAGTACTCCGTATAGGGGACTACCTTCAGCCGAAGTACAGGAGCCAGATGTGTGTAGCATTTGTGAATCTACCACGAACTTAGTTCCTGCTGGCACAGCACAGAAACCTCCCCACTGCTTTTAGGTACTAACCCAGAAGGAGGGTCAGAAACCTTTAAAGATAAGGTTGTTCCTGTGCTTAACTGATTAAGCATTACGCTATGAAGATGTATGGGGGAGTGGAAGTATAGGTCCGCTATTCTTGACCTCGGCACTAGTTTGAGGTGAGATATCAGCTTCAGGTCCCAGCCGCTTTATGCCCAGGGAAAGAGCCCCCTGTACCTATTGGATAGGAGACAGGATGCAGCCGAGAAATATCATACTCCTTCCTCGACCGTCCAGCCCGTAGCCAGTCGCTATATCTTTCTGATTATAACTTAAGCAATTCTGTCGGTCAACTTCAACGTCGAAAGAAAGATCAGTAGCCTCAAGAGGACCAGAACGCATTTATTTCGCTCTTGTTCTGAAGCTGAAACAAATCCTTCTCAATTCTTGAAGCTTATGTTGCGACCATGACAGGAGACATTGATGGTTTGTAGGGTGGAGGAGTGGGTGTGTCTGTAGGCTTCCCGGAACACATGTACTACATGGTGATCGGCTTGTCTGATGATCTGTTACTGCGTTCTCTGAATATTATCTGAAAATCTCTAAACCGTGATACGCGTATTTTGTTCAGAAGGCATTGCAAATCCCATGTTAGGTGGGTCCCTGTCGCCACGGCGTGGCGCGTCCTCAGGTTGCGGGTGGAGGAGACGCCTCCAGTTGTTGAGGGAAGCTGTGATTATATTGAATAAGCAGTCGTGGACAGCCGACAAGGGGCGGCCCTCCAGCTTGGGAGTTGGGCGTGGGGCTAACAACTCCTCACCGTAAAAAATCAGTATGTTAAGAAAATGAACACAAAGCCTCGGACCTGGACGAATTCCTTGGATAAACGACTTAAGCTTATGAAAATGGGTATGAGATTTAGCACTTGGAATGTACGAAGTTTGTATAGGGCAGGTTCGCTCAAGGCAGTGGCAGAAGAAATTTTAAATATAAGTTAGATTTAGCGGGAGTACAGGAGGTCAGATGGGATGGAGGTGGCATCGCACCAGCAGGAGACTATACATTTTTCTATGGAAAGGGGAATAAAAATCATGAATTAGGTACACGTTTCTTCATACATAAGAGAATCGTATCAGCAGTTAAGAGGTTAGAATCCATTAGTGATAGGATGTCATATATAATACTAAAAGGTCGCTGGTGTGATATCATCGTTACGAATGTTCATGCACCAACAGAAGATAAAATTGATGACATAAAGGATAGATTCTATGAAGAACTAGAACTTGTATTTGATAAATTCCCGAAGTGCCCTATGAAAATTTTGTTAGGAGATTTCAATGCCAAAGTAGGGAGGGAAGACATTTTCAAACCAACAATTGGGAATGAGAGTTTGCATGAAATTAGTAATGATAATGGAGTTAGAGTAGTAAACTTTGTCACATCAAAAAATCTTACTGTCAAAAGTACAATATTCCCACATCGTAACATCCATAAATTTACTTGGACATCTCTTGATGGGAAGATACACAATCAAATAGACCAAATTTTGGTAGATAGGAGACTGCACTCAAGTATACTTGATGTCCGATCATTCAGGGCAGCAGATTGTGATACTGACCACTACCTGGTGGTGGCAGGGGTTAGGGAAAGACTGGCAGTGTACAAAAAACAACATACAGAGTTAATATGGAGAGGTTCAATCTCAAGAAATTAAATGAGGTAGAGGGTAAAGAGCAGTATCGTGTTAAAATCTCAAATAGGTTTGGGGCTTTGGAAAACTTTGACACTGAGGTGGATGTTAATAAAGATTGGGAAACTATTAGAGATAATATAAAAATATCTGCCAAAGAGAGTCTAGGTTATTATGAACCGAAGAAGCATAAGCCATGGTTCGATGAAGGATGCTCAAAATTAGCAGGCCAAATTGCAATGGTTACAGGATCCAAATGAGTTAAATGGGGATAATCTGAACAATATAAGATGTGAAACCAGCCGGAATTTCAGGAACAAAAGAGGGAATATCTGAGAGATAAAATTGATGAGCTTGCAATGACCAGTAAGAACAAGAATATTAGAGACCTGTATAGAGGAATAAATGACTTTAAAAGGGGTTACCAGCCTAGTAATAACTTAGTGAAGGATGAGAACGGTGATCTGCTTGCAGATTCCCACAACATTTTGAATAGGTGGAGGAACTACTTCTCTCAGTTATTGAATGTACATAGGGTCAGTGATATTAGGCAGACAGAAATCGATACAGCTGAGCCGTTAATACCTGATTCTAGCCCTTTTGAGGTTGAAAGTGCTATTGCAAAATTGAAACGGTATAAATCGCCAGGTAGTGATCAAATTCCGGCAGAACTTATTCAAGAAGGAGGAGAAATATTACATTCTAAGATCCACAATCTAATTACTTCTATTTGGCATAAGGAAAAATTGCCTGATCAGTGGAAGGAGACTATTATTGTCCCAGTGCACAAGAAGGGTGATAATTCTGACTGTAGTAATTATCGGGGATATCACTGCTATCAACTGCATACAAAATTTTATCCAATATTCTTCTCTCAAGGTTAGATGAAATTATTGGGGATAATCAGTGTGGGTTTCGCCGTAACAGATCAACTGCTGATTAGATCTTTTGCATTCGTCAGATGTTGGAGAAAAAATGGGAGTACAATGAGACAGTACATCAGCTATTCATAGACTTCAAGAAAGCCTATGATTCAGTTAAGAGGGAAGTATTGTACAATATTCTAATAGAGTTTGGGATACCCATGAAACTAGTTAGGTTGATTAAAATGTGTTTAAACGAAACGTATAGTAAAATCCGTGTAGGTAAACATTTGTCTGATAAATTTCCTATCCAGAATGGTCTAAAACAAGGAGATACTTTATCGCCGCGATCAAGTCAAGGAGGATGAGGTGGGAAGGTCATGTAGCACGAATGGGGGAGACGAGGAATGCGTATAGGATATTGGTTGGAAAGCCAGAAGGAAAGAGACCACAGGGAAGACCAAGGCTTAGGTGGGTGGACAATATTAGAATGGATCTTAAAGAGATAGGATGGGATGATATTGATTGTATAGATCTGGCTCAGGATACGGACCAGTGGAGGGCTCTTGTGAACACGGTAATGAACCTTCGGGTTCCATAAAATGCTGGGAAGTTCTTGAGTAGCTGCATAATTGGCGGCTCCTCAAGAAGGGCTCAGCTCCATGAGTAAGTAAGTAAGTAAGTAAGTAAGTAAGGCATCGCAAATCGGTCTTGAGTCTGGTTTAGTCTTCTTTTTTTTACAAAGCCGGGCCGCGTCTTACACGGGCCTCATGTGCACCACCATATCTCGGTGAACACAGCGACTAGGTTACGGGTGAACGAGCAAGAAGAATCGGGGTTCGGTTCTCAGCGGGAACAGGAGATTTTTCTTTTCTCCATGGGAGGCTAGATTGACTGTGGGACCACATATACCCCGTCTACTACGGGAACGACTTGCGTCATCGTCAGTTAGTGACGTAGACTTTCGTCACGATTAGAAAGTTACTGGATTACATTTCTAACATTCTACCAGTGCAGTGGGGAATTCTAACATACTTACATAGGGTTTTTCTTCCGTAAGGTTTCCTACACAACTAGTAATACACCGTGATTCGTAGAATTTTGTCGAAACATTTAGAATGGATCGAACTTTTTAGAAAGCAGTTTTAAATATACAATTACCAGTGTAACGTCTGTTTTAAAATTTGGTGCGAAATCTCATCCATTTGTTATATAAGTTTTCGTATTATTAACTGCCCCTGCTTGCTCCCATATGGTTTCCGGTTCGACATGTTATCGAATGGTGTGTGGACACCGACGTTAAACGCCATCTCCTACGAACGTAAATCGTCACACATATACGAATATAGCATATTATGGCCGCGCCATAGCTCAAGCGGTTAGTCGCTGGCTTCCCACCGCTGCGGCCCGGGTTCGACCACGGGTCTGGTCAAGTGGGATTTGTGGTGGACAAAGTGGCGCTGGGGCGGGTTTTCTTCGAGTACTTCGGTTTCCCCTGCCAATCTTCATTCCACTAAATTCTCCATCATCATAATCACCCGGGGCAGGTACAATAGGCCAATCAGTGGCCGCCGTGCCGAGTGGACCCAGTTGGACTCCACCCCCCACTAAGCGAAAAGAAAATAGCATATTATACGGAACCGGGATAACAACTGATGTAGCGACTAGGCAACGAGACCAGGATTTGAAGTTCGAATCTTGGGAGGGACAAGAGATGTCTCTCTTCTCCATGACGTCCAGACCGCCTCTGAGGACCACCCAGTCTCATTTTCCTAGGGCAGAAGAGGACGGGGCGTGAATCTAACCACTCAGATCCATCTAGTGGGAAGGTTAAGAATCGTGGAATTATACCTCTTTTTCCGTCCGTCTTGATTACGTGGTGCTTCACAATTTCAGTTGCTGAAGAAGGGGAATCGGCAAGGAAATAAAGGGAGGAAAGGGTTAAGTAGGAATAAAAGATGACAGGATGTAACAAAGGAGGGAATTTTCTGTCAATTTTGAGTGAAGCCTTGTTGTTTGAGAGTCTGGTCCCAACCTTGACAATGTGTACTATGTACCGATGTTAGTCCAGCCTTTAAGTAGCGTTTCTTTCGGCGGTCAGACCATATTGCAGGCGGTGTAAGGGCAAGTGGGAGACTAAAAATGCTTGTCATCGTGTGTCTTGAAGGCACCTGTAAAGCGTCTAGGCAAATTCCCCGCTACCCTAACAGGTATATTGTTAAGTGTAAGAGAGAAAAAATATATCTGGTTATAGTTAACAGCGAGAGTTCTGTGGGTGGCACAAGGGGTAAGTCATAGTCTACCAGGGCTGTCCAATGTAAAGCAACTGAGAAATCTCCTTGTACTTGAGGTATGTCAGGTACCTTCCTCGTAATCTGCCTGCATAACCTATTTAATGTTCCAACAGAAGTGGTTGTTGGTGAACAATGTTAAAACAGATCTTTGAGAGATAAGATGGAGTGGTATGGACTGAATCGATCTGGCTCAAGATAGGGGCAAGTGGAGGGCTCTTGTGAACACGGTGATGAACCCTCCGATATCATAAAATGCTGGGAAATTCTTGAGTAGCTGCACAATTGGCGGCTTCTCAAGAAGGGCTCAGCTCCATGAAGTTAGTTAACAGCAGTGGTTATGGAGAGTTCTGTATTCTGGGATATAATATCGTGTAGTTTTTGAAATTCAACCACTATTTCGTAGAAACAGCTTGCCTCCATCTTCAGAGTGGACGAACAAGCCGAGCAGGAAACCAGTGCGAAAACATTGTCAAGCAATGCTGGTTTCTTCCTCGGCTTATATGTCTACCCCGAAGATGGAGACGATATATTCCTTCGAAACACAGGTTGACTTCCATCGGACTATAGTTATATTCCAGAACATGCAACTCTTCATTTTCATGCCTATATAACATAAACAATTAACTGGACGCCAGGGGATTGATTTCCGGCAGGGGCAACAGAATTTTTCTTCTTTTTCATAGCCTCTAGACCGATCCTGAATCCCACCCAGCTTCCTTTTCAACGGGTACCGTGGTATTTTCCCCGAGGGGATAAAATAACCGTGGCTTGAAGCTGACGACTCACCTCCATCCAGTGCCGAAGTCAAAAAAGGTGGAGCAATTTCTTCACCCCCCATATATGTGGACGTGTTCATGACGTGATGCTTAATTAATTAAACACAGGGATAATTTTACCTTACCTTACATAATTGAACCATACGATATAGTATATTCTTCCGAAACGTCCGTATCCGGTAACAGACTACACGGTGTCACAACCGAGAACACAATATGAATAATCGCTATATATCCAGTATACCGAGGAAAATATCTCGGCCTGCAGTGATCACATATACAGAGCACACGAACAGGAAGAATTTGACCCGTGTGGTTCAAAAATGTATTTAAAAAGGTAAAGCTATCCCCGTGGAGGCCAGAAGGGTTGTGAGACGTCGAGGCTCCCACATATTCTAGAAAATCGGCTCACAGATGGAGGTGAAATTGTCAGTCTTACGCCCTGGCCGCACTTTACCCCCGAGGAAGATTCCTGGTACTCATTTCTATTAGAGACTCTGGTGACCCCAGGGCCATAGTGCGGTTGGAAGGATTAGGTCAATTGAAAAATCCCACGATCTTATCAGGAATCAAACCCGCTGTCTTCCGGCTTGTATGGCAGTGCCTCAACCAACTACGCTACTGCGTGCCCTTAAGAATTCTAGCTTTTGTGAACATGGTAATGAACCACTGCTCTGCCCTTCTGGTTCATGAGACTGTGTAGTCTGGTACGTGGTTATTAGCGTTTTTGGAGAAGTATATTTTCTTACCTTCGGGGAAGGAAACGGACGGAGTATGGTCTTCCGAAAAAGGTTGGTAACCTACCTACCACATTGCAAGGTGCCAAGAAATGTTGTAATCGACTAACAGATTATAACGTGTCAGATGGTTAGTACCCACTTAGAGGCTACATTGTACTACAGCCCGGAAGACCACAGTATGAAATTCTCCACGACCGTGAAAACCTAAAACCTTATACACAGTGATGGGCCTTTGGGCTGCCTACGGATGGAGACGCTTGTATTTCCAAACCGCATATCTAAACCTGGAATTATTGAATCATGCAATTTGTACAGCGTACAAAGAGTTTAGTTTCTGCTTTTTATTTGTACCGTTTTCGAGCCGGGATAGCTGACTTTGTATAGCGACTAGCTACGAGTTGAACGGCCGAGACTGCGGAGTTCGAGGCTTGATAGGGGCAAGATTTTTCTCTTCTCTACGTCTTCCAGACCGGTTCTGGGGACTATCCGGGAGGCTTTTTCCCTGGAAGTAAAGCGGCCGAGGCGTGAAGCTAGCCACTCACTTCCTACTAATACCGAGGTCAAGAATACATGAATCTCTACAGCCATCCCCCCACACGTGTTTATGGCGTAGTGCTTAATCAGTTAAGCACAGAGACAACTTTACCTTTATCTTATCTGTACCTCTGTAAGTCAATATTGAAGAGTGTTTCAAATGTAGGTCGCTACATTCCAGCGGAATCAACGAACATCAGCATTACTGTGCCTAAAACATTTGTGTTACGCGGATTATTACGTCATCGTTGCAAAATTATACAGGGTGATTCTGGAGATCTCTTTCACTATAAATGACTTCTGGATTTTGCAGTGAAGAGTACAGTCTTTTGGGTTGTAACGCCATATGGTTGAGAATCAATCCTACGTTTCGGAGCAAAATATCACTCCCATCTTCAGGATCGAATAGTAAAACAGGCAAGCAGCAAGCTTTCACAGAAAATAATCGCCGTCATGAGAACTTCAAGCTCAGCTGTGCTTTAAATTTCAGCCAGGAAGAGGAATTTTTCTCTCTTACGTGTTCCTTGCTCCGCTTAGTGGTCACTGTCTGGAATATAACTCTAAGAAGGAAGAAGCAGGCTAATTACACATTAAGGAAATTCATAATTTCTGCCTTCCTCAACTTATAAATAGGAAGATAAAGGCGTCTGGAAGGTCATGTAGCACCATTGTAGGAAAAAAGAAATGCCTTCAGCATTTCAGGGAGAAAAAATTAGAGAAGAAATGATTTGGAACGTTTAAAGGTTCATGATAGGACAATATTACAATTAGTTCCGTGAAGAACTTAACTCCTACTTTCCTTTAATACGACACGGACCGCGTAGAAAACGACGAGCCCAGCACTTCTTCTACTGATTCGTGTGTATTCGTTGCCATGGAACGTGTTTACCTAACCGTTGCTTGGCAACAATATGGAGGATACACATACACAGACATAGACAGCAAGGTGATGTCATAAGCCTGCTTTTCTTTTTCGAAATTAGGAAAGTAGGCTGCAGCTGTATCCTAAACTGAGTGTGAAAGATATTCGTGTTAGTCTCACATGAAAGTCTCTTTTTAAAATCTTAAGGTTTTAAATTTTTAATTGTCTTTTACGTCACTGGTGTAAGAGCACTACATGTTTCTACCCCACATTTGTCATCTTCAGGTGTCTAAAATTGCTGATGAAACTGCTGTGCCTGTTTTGGAGGTATGGCCTGGTCTATGCGCCAATGTGTTGTGGTGACTGTTATGTGTACGTACTGGTCTCAACTGGTTCACGAATGACCGCGCCATAGCTCAAGCGGTTAGTTGCTGGCTTCCCACAGCGGCGGCCCGAGTTCGAGCCCGGGTCAGGTCATATGGGATTTGTGGTGAACAAAGTGGCACTGGGGCAGGTTTTCTCCGAGTACTTCGGTTTCCCCTGCCCATTTGCATTCCACCGACTGCTCCACAATCATCTTCATCTATCAACTGGGCCTGGTACAGTAGACCAAACAGTGGCCGCAGTACCAAGTGGACTCAGTCCCACCCCATGAGAAACTGGTTCACGATAAGGTCGTGAGACTCCTTCTTACGAACACAATAATGAACTTAATGGAATCTATAAAAGACGGGGAATTTCTTGATCAGTTAAGCGATTATCGGCTTTTGAAGGAACTTTGCTGTGCTGCGTTAGTTAGGCCGAGGACCAAGACTGTTAACGACACAATGATTTACAGCTCCTCTTTAGACCAGCCAATATAATCCTGTCATAAACCCGAAGCATCAAGCAAGCTTTCACACTTCTGGAAGGGAACATGCACGCTCGTAAAACTCTAAAATGAGAAGAGGGAATGACGCTGGACGGCCAGAGGGGGTAACAATCGCGGCCAGGTTGCAGTGTCCAAAATAAGAAAGGAAGGTCCAAGCTGTAGAGTTGCAAGGCGCTGAACAATTTGTGGGAATTAGAAAAGGTAAAACGTCGTGTACTTCCGCATTAAAAAGTAGTTCCAAAAAGAATTTTAAAAAATCATACTTTGCTGTTATATACATTCATATATTCTTATTAGATAAGCCGGTAAAGCGACGGGCTACAGGTTGGGCGGCCGGGGTTCGATTACCGACAGGGACACGATTGTTCTGTTATCCACAGCGTCCAGACCGGCTCTGAGGCCCACACAGCCTCCTGTTCAATGGGTACCGGAGACTCTTTCCCTGAGGATAAAGCTGCAGGGGCGTGAAGCTGACCACTCACCTCCATTTAATTCAGAGGTCAAGAATGGTGATGCTATACCTCCAGTCCCGCATACGTCTTCATGTTACGATGCTTAATTAATAAGCATACGGACAAATTAACATGTTTTTTAACTTTATCTATTTATCAATAGCGCAGTCGGTATAGCGGCTGGCTACGGTCTGGACGACCGAGGGGTAGGAGTTCGAGTCCCAGTAGGATCAAGAATTTTCACTTTTACATGTCGTCCAGACCTCCTCTGGGGCCCACCGCGCCTCCTATCCTGTTGGTACCGGGACTCTTTCCCCCGGGGGTAAAGCGGGCGGGGTGTGAAGCCCACCACTCACCTCCAGCTAGTGCTGAGGTCAAGAAAACGTGGGTCTATTCATCCACTCCCCCATACGCCTTCATGGCATAGTGCTTACTTAGTTAGCACAAGAATAGCTTTACCATTTATCCATTTATTAATTTATTCTTGGTTGATAACGACGGTTTAATTACTTATATATAACAGACAATTTATTAGCCCTTCATGAGCCATAGCCTTCCTTAGAAGTTAATGCCAGATTTACTATCCGTTTTCACTTTTTTGCTTGGCAACAATTTTTATAGAGCAAGGTTGTCAGCCTTGCATCCAACCCTCAACCTAGAGAACTAGGTATTTATGTCCGCCAGTGACAATACCCCCGGGCACTTGGTTCTCTTTTCATGGCCTATGACTTACAGGACTAGGGTGGAGGTACTAGTCTGCCTCCACGCTGGAGAATACAACAATTATTGAATATCTGATTGCAAAGAATGTATCTAATTTAAGGTCGCCCCTTGTGTTCTGACATTTGCCTGGAGTGGCATGTAAAACCACATAAGTCTTAGTCAAGATAGACGTTCTCTGTGCCGAGGTTCGAGCCGGGGACTACGTAAATGCGGAGGATTTCTAACTTGTGGAACGCAACGCTTGTTCTGGTTCCATTAAGCTACACATTTTTCTTTTTGTAAATGGACGGCCTGGCGAGTTATGCGATTTCTAGGCGGATGACGTCGAATAACGACATTACAAGGTGATTCTAAATTATTGTCGGTGTCTCCGTGACCTACAATTTTCGAACCTTACATGCTACGAAAGGCATTTGTTTAGCATTCTGTAGTATTGTTTCTATAGGTAATAATATTTTAGTTACACTTTTATATTCCATAAGCAATTTTATTTTATTTTCCGGTTTGAAAATTATAGGCCACGGAAACCCCGACACTAATTTAGAATCCCCCTGTCACCTTGCCCATAATTAGTTCCGATAACAGATCATAACGATTTGTGAAAGTTACTAGCGTAATGCGTTCAGTCTGCTGGTACACGTTTCTGCCTTGAATGTCAGCAGTGTGCGTATTCACTTAGCAATTTGATGCATCAGCTTAACTAAGATTGTTCGTGCAGTATAAGTAATGCTTATTTCTTCATAAATTGCCAGTATGTGAAGCTTGGACTTTAAGGAATGGGCGGGCCTGTACTCATGTAAGCTCTTTCAGTGAAGTCGGTGATGAACCAACTGTTTTAAAAAACACACTGGGAGGTGTGGGCCGGGTTGCATTATTCATAGGAGAAATGTAGAAAATGCGTGCAGAGATTTCATCGAAAACCTTAAAGAGAAGAAGGCATCGGAGAGAGGATGATATTAAAATGTACCTTGCATAAAACAATTAAACACAATAGACCACTGTAGGTCGCGGTGCAAGGTCCGAGAAGACCCACCCCTCATACATTCATACATAAAATGGTTGTAGGAATGTGAGTTGAATTAAACTGGTTCATGATACGGAGCAGTGGCGAGCTCTCGTGAATGCGGTAATGAACCTTCAGGTTAATGATGTGGCGTACAGACCCGTTGCTAAGCGGTGACTCTGTAAACAGCGATCGTTACTACGCAACATCTCGATAAACACATTAGTGTTGCTAGGCAGCAGATTCTTACTAATGCAACACATGGACACAACAACAGAAGAAATCTGCTTTTTATGTGGTCCGTGTCAATATATTGTCACGTGTTGGGTGTGTCACGCGACAAATAACTTTACGTGGGTCTCGGATTTAGCGAACCTTTATTTGGACACTCACTCTTACACACCTTACAATTATTGTCACTTTCAGTATCACAATTACTGCTTCCACTATATCTCGGCTAATACTAGAATGCTTTCGGCGGCGGCCTTCTGAAGACTGTACTCTTGCTGTCTGTATCCTATGGCGACTAGGTTCCAACTGTATTCTTGCTGTCAAGTCAAAGTCACATTTCTACTGACGGTCGGTCAGTCAGTAAGTCTTGGTGTCGAGCCCCATCTGGGGCTCATGACCACATATTTATTACTGCTTGACCGTTACGGTCTTGTTTATTTGGGCGACCTCTCTAACGAGAGGACGGGTCTGTCTTTTATATATGCTGCTGGCCTTGCCAGCGCAGTCTTCCTCGGGTCTGAGTCCCTTGGGACTGTCTTGCTGTCTGTAGCTCTCGGTTTATGTAGGTGTTCTGCGGACTGGATACGAGACACCATTCCTTACGGTTCCGTTGCTACTCTATCGACAGTCTTCGGTTGTTCATCTCCGTGGAGATTCGGCGTTCTCTACGCAGCTGCTCACTGTTGTTGCGTTACCATGGAAGTGTATATTCGAAACACGCTACAATATTATAAGCAAGGGACAAAGTGAATTGATAGTTGAGTTGAGTTCTGTGCAGGAGTATGTGAACAGAGGGCTTGAGCGCGTGAAGCTGAAGAAACTACATAGTTAGAAGCCTTTGTCAGGGAACGGCTGGTGAAGACAAAGTATGCTAGGAAAGGCTTAGCGGGTGCTGTGGTTATCTGTGAACTGTGGAGATCAGCTGTGGAGCTGTAATTGCTTGTACTTCCGAGTCATGTGTATATGTGGTCAGAAAGTCCATTCACCAATCCAAACCCCGTGTGTAGTCACACAGTCATGTGACAATAATATGAGAAAGCCAATAAATTAACAAAAAAGAACACAACAAAACATAAGTGTTAAAAAAATAATAATAAACTAAATATCATATTACAATATAATCAAATAAAAAATGTAGAAGGCGCCGATTGTGACTAACTGAACAGCTCTTAGGTTTTAAGGAGGCTCTTCTCTGTGAAGTTAAACTGGGAGAGGAGAACACGTATGACGTAATTAAGGTCACTGCTGAGAAAGAACCCAATAGCATTAAGGTGAACTTGTGTTTGGAAGAGATACGAAATAGATCAAATCTGTCAGCAGCACAAAATGCGTAATTTCCTGAAACAGAGACGCTGAGAACCTTGAGCTAAGTCTTGTGCAGGTTGTGACACCGTACTAACCTGTCGACACTTCGGGATCCGTGAAATCATAGTTCACGGAATCCATGGAGTTCAGCCAACAATTCCTGATCCATTCAGTAAATTCCAAACATATTATGGAATCATAAGGTTCATTACCGTCTTCACAAAAAGGCGAAAAAATGGCAGCTGAAAGTCCATCTATTTGCTTATGAGTACTTCGCTATTTTTAATTTTCTTGAAATTAAAATAAACTGTTCAAATTGTCTGACTAACTCCATGGTTTTTCTTGAGAAGCCAACAGTTGCTCAGCCACTCAAGAAGTTCCCATAATTTTATGGAATGTTCATCACCGTGTTCACAAGAGCCCGCCACTGGTCTGTACCCTGACCCAGGTAGATCTAGTCCATACCACCCCATTCTAATTATCTAAGATTCATTTCAATATTATCCTCCCACCAACGTCTAGATCTTCATACAAAACTTGTTCTCTAGTTTTCTTACCAAAAACCTGCATGCACTTCCCTCACATGCATGCTACGTGCTCTGCCCATCTCATCCTCCTTCACTTGACCGGTCTAATTACGTGAAGGCTACAAATTTCACAGTTCGAACTAGATGTAGACGCGGAGCTGACTGTGGTCAACCAACAAGGCGCAAGCGAAAATCAAAGTCACTTGCGTAGGGAAGCGTACGCCGAACAAACTGCCGACTGGCTTAGTGTTCGATCCTGAAAGTGGAGGCAATATGCTGCTCCGAAACATCGGTTGATTTTCAGCGGACTACACCTCGTTATGGCCAAAAACTCCGTTTCTTAGTATGTTGCTGCGGTAAGTGTGGCGGGACGTTAAGACAGTATGAATGAATCAGGACTCACGGCCTGTCAGAGATTGCTGCCTGCCTGCGAAGTAGTTAACGTAACAGCTCAGCTGAGTTTTACCTTCCTGCTAGGTGAACAACCTCGTCATGCTCGACTTGTGCGCCCGTCACGACTAGACAGAGGCGCCACGGCTTCTCTTATTTATAAAATCGCAAGCAACAGAACAAAAACTTGCTTCTTGCTACATTTATACGAGTTATGTCTCTGGTCGTGTCTAAATGCGTGGACACGACACAGGCCTTGTTTATAGCTTGATATCTGGGTTGCGCGTGAGAAATATTGTAGGAAGCAGCGTGGCAGTGGTTTCATTTGGAATGTGGGAGAATGGAAGGGTGATTCATTGTAGCTAAGGCTCATTGGAACCCATACGCGCCCTGCAGTCCTCATCTCTGTTAGTGGACTCGACAAAATCTACTGCGCATTACGTTGAGAACAGACATGTCTAGAAACACAGACAGTACACACTTTCAATAAGTTGGAACGATGATATCAGATCAAATTCGGGGACCTACATGATACAATTCAGTTTACCACCTCATGACTCAAGGTACGCGGGTTCAAACCCGGCGGAGGTCGTGGAATTTTTAGGGCAAAAAAAATCAGGGAATAAGTCCTCCGGGAGGGTCTTTAAGCCGTGGGACCCGTGTCTTAGATTTACGGCACGTAAAAGATCCTCATGTCTCTAGGAGACCTCTGAGCAAATTTAGGCAACACGTTTCCTGCCCAAGTAGTTTCCAATGCCTCTGGTAGATGGGGGAAATATCAGGTACCGAGGACCGACTTCGTTGGCTGAACGGGGCTGAGAGCACGCACCCGTACCGGTAGGGTATGGCGACAGTAGAAATTAAAGGGGGGCGCACAATGGACCAATAACTGGTCTAAGTGCATGCGGAAACCCACACCCTCTAATAATAATAATAATAATAATAATAATAATAATAACAATTCAGTTTAGAAATCCTATCTCCGTAACTTTTAGTCAACAAGCGAACTATACCGACCGAGCGACCGCCGCTTGTCGGCGAAGTTAGTGCTACCTTTAGCGGATAGAGGGTCAGCGCAATTGTTTCCCACGGCCGTTAATCTCGGGTTTCTAGACCGGAGCCGCTACTTTTCCATTCAAGCAGCTTCTCAATTATCCTCACGAGGCTGAGTGGACCCCGTTCCAGACCCACTGCTTCTCAGAAAATGTAGTTAAAGTAAGTAAAGCTATTCCTGTAACAGGCCGTGAAGGCTCATAGGCTTGTGAGACGTTGAAGGTCCCACATTATCTAGACAATCGGCTCAAACATGGCGGTAAGGTTGTCAGCCTTACGCGCTGGCCGCGCTTTACTCCCCAGGAAAATTATTTAATTAATTCCTGGTACTCATTTCTGTCAGAAGCTGAGTCAACCCCAGGGCCATAGTGCGGCTGGAAGGATTAGGTAAATTGAAAAAATCCAATGACCTCATCGGGACTTGAACCCGCAACCTTCCGGATTGTAGTATAGCCCCTCAACCAACTACGCTACCGCGTCTCTAGTAGCGCCGAGAATCTAACCCGGGATCTCTGGATCTGTAGCCAGGAACTCTGACCACTAGACCACAGAGGCGGTCGAAAATGGTATCTTAAAGATATAAAAATAGCGACAGACTCTGCGCTGTACGGCCGGGGTTCGAATCTCGAAAGGGGTACATTTTTTTTTTTTTTCCACAACATCCAGACCGGGTGTGAGGCCCACTCAGCCTCCTCTCCAATGGATACCGGGATCGATTTGCCATGGGGTAAAGCGTCCAGTACGTTAGGTTTACCACTCACATCCGTCTAGTGCCGAGGTCGTGACTGGTGAAACTATGAGTATACCTCCACTCCCCACATGTTCTCATTGCATTAAGCACAGGGACAACTTTAGCTTTACCTAGTTAAAGGTCATTGACAGAACCGAGAGAGCATAAAGTGACAAAAATGTTTCTAAAATATTACTGAATTAGTTCACAGCAATTACGATGAAAATAAGTTCAGATAAAAGAAATAATCAGCCGGTCACTGTAGCCGAGCGGCCTAAGGCATGTACTGTCTTCGCTCGCTTGGAAAGCGGGATCGTGGGTTCGAATCCCCTCAGGGCACGGATGTTTAGTTTGTGTGTGCGTTTTTCTGTGTATGTGTACAGGTAGAGGCCTTGCGACGAACTGATCACCCGCCCAAGGAGTCCTACAGAATGTGTAAGATCTAGAAAAACCGAAGTGAACGGAGAAGTTCATGGAGGTAGGCCTAGGCCCACTGGGGCTCTAGTGCCAAGGAAATAAAAAGAAAAAAGAAATAATCTTAATTAGATGAGGCGAGACTGCCCACGAAACAAATTATACGCACAGGTAAAATACCAACGACAGTAGATGTTGTCTTGTGGAGCATATTCCGTTAAAAGTCTTCAGATAGAGGGGAAACTGAAGCAAAACAGGTCTAAGGGGCAAAATTATATTAATTCAGACAACTCCCTGTACGCTGTTCAAGTTTTCCACTCTGCCTACAGTAAAAACGACTTATGTCTGGGTGTGCGTGAGTTGTTTGGCTGGACAGTATAAAAATTAGGAGATTAGGAGTAACAGTGTAACATCTTCGCTAACTCCATGGAGGTGAATCCTTCAGAAGTTGCCAGTCTCTCAGCTTACTCAAGAATTTCCTAAAATTTTATGGAATGTGAAGGTTTATTAAGATTTTTTTTTTCATTTTATGCATCGTGTTGTGTTACAATATACATCTCTTTATTATATCCGTCACAACACAACTAATATCATGATCAGACCATTTTCGGCCCTGCTATATCAATAAATCAATAGCCGAAACATGTAGCAGGGCCGAAAATGTTCTGATCATGATATTAGTTGTGTTGTGACGGATATAATAAAGAGGTGGTTTATTAAGGAGTTCACAAGATCCCTCCACTAGTCCCTATCCTGAGCCAGCACATACCACCTCATCAAATCTATGTTCCATGTACCAAATCACATATCCATCTTCCTTGGTTTAGGTTGTTTATCCAAAGACTCCAACACTAGACCCTGTGTAATATTTCATAACAGTTTTTACAATGAGGAGTTGTTAGCCCGATTCTGATCCCACTATCAGGAGGACCACCCTTTGTCGGCTGTCCACGACTTCTTATTCAATGTACTCGCAGCTACCTTCCGTATCTGGAAGACATCTCCATCTGAACCCCAAGGACGCGCCATGCCTTGGTGACAGGGGACCCTCTTAATATCAACGTAAGAGGGGCCGGAGTTCGAATCCGGGTAGGAGCAAGATTTTTTTCCTCTCCACGTCGTCCAGACAAATTCTTGGGCCAATTAAAACTTTTATCTAATGGGTTTCGGGGGATCTTTCCCCGGGGTTAAAGCGGCCAGGGTGTGAAGTGACCACTCATCTCTAACTAGTGCTGAGGGGTCAAGAATTCATTCATTCATCAGTAATCTGTCAGACGACAGGTCCACAGTCTCTTCCAAAACAGTTCCTCCACTTAATGCGATCTAGAGCTTTCTCCTTCAAATGAGAATATCTTCTTCTGTCTCCAAGGTCATCCAGCATCTTCTTACGTCCTCTTCCTCATCTTCTGCTCACTTCTATCCGCCCCTCTGTCTTTCCTTCAATAACTTCTTTTAGAAGGCAGTTACTGCGTAAGATATGACCAATCCAATTAGCCTTCCGTTTTCTTATTTCGTGTAGGATATTCCTCTGCTCACTGACTCTAAATAACACTTCTTCATTTCTCACATAATCGGTCCAGCTGATCTTCTCCATCCTTCTCCAACACCACATTTCGAAGCTTTCCAGGTGTTTCTGATCTACTGCTTTAAGTGTCCAAGTTTCAGCCCCATACAAAGCCATGCTCCAAATACGTGGATCTATAATCCACTCCCCCATGCATCTTCACGGCATAGTGTTTAATTAGTTAAGCACAGGAAGAACTTTACGTTTTAGTTCCTTTACTTGCGGATGGAACGTCATTCATACGAATGGAGAACAAACAAGGAGCTAGACATTGGAACCTGTCCACAGTACAGGTATATGCCAGTTTTTCTACTCTACGAAGACTGCATTCAGCAGAGAGAAACCTGTTGTGGTAGCCTGCAGCTGAATTCAGTCCTTTTGAGACAGACTCGCCAAAGAGGAGGGTGTGTGATTAGCAACGATTTCCTATTGGACAGAAATTGTATGGCGTGATTTCTCTGACTACAGTAGAAGTACACTTGCTGGGTTGTGACATTACTCAGTTACTGAACCACAATTGAGGCCATTGCCTTGTTAGTCCAGTAATGTATCCTTCATGTCTGCACAAGTAATAACCACTGGAATTGTTTAGCCTTATAATGAACTGAGACTACAATGGACGCGAGTAAATTAAGATATGACGTCATTTGGGTACAAACAGTTCGTTTGCAGCGTCGTAAGAAACGATGGAGTCATAACATTCACATGAAGAGTACTGTCTTCTGGTATGTGACGTCGTGTAGCCTAGTCATACTTGTACCAGACCACACGGCATCACGCCCAAGAAGATATTAGTCTTCATAGTCAGAGAATAGATAAAAAAGTAAAGCTGGTCCCCTCTCTTAATTAAACATTACGCCATGAAAACCTATGGAGGAGTGGAGGTATAGCTCCACCATTCTTGACCACAGAAGTAGACGGAGATGAGTGGTCAGATTAACGCCTTGGACCCCGATATCCATTGGAAAAGAGCCTGGATGAGTCCCAGAGCCGGTCTGGACGCTGTGGAGAAGAGAAAAATTTTACGACTGGCAGGATTCGAACCCAGATGGTCTAGCCCATAGTCGGTCGCTGTGCCGACTGAGTTATCCCAGCTCGAGAATAAATAAAAGAACAGTCAACTTACATCGGACTACACGACGTCACGTAGCAAATGACACTAGTATTCATAGAGAAAAATATGAAAAAAAAAAAGCAATATGAATAGGTATACTTGTACCAGAATACACGGCATCACAATCTAAAAGGTAGTATTGTTATTTTGGCGTAAATATTAAATATTGTTATTGCATTACGAATTATGTGAAAGTTGTAAACCAATATTTAACGCATGTCAGAGGTGGCTGAGAAAGATCATGGTACCGTCTTTACGTATTACATCTTGTTGCGTCGTGTACATAAAATGTTTATTTCATATATCAGTCAACACAAATCTATAAAAATTATACTGATTTTAATTTTGAGGATCTTGTAATAAGTTCAATATAAAAACAAAGAACAAGCCTACAATATGGATCCATTATTAAGTATATGTTCGGCACTTAAGACGAATCAGCACATGATGATGACCCATTATGGGTCGAAACATGTTATGCCTCAAATATACGACCTTCATGTAAATACGGCATCCGTTATGTTGACTGAAATATGAAATAAGTATTTTTATTATGGTACGGATATGCAACCCGATATTTGAGCCAGAGACATTCGAAATGCGAATTCTCAGATCAAATTAGATTGTACATTCCTACAATTAGCGACAAGCACGTACTACATAAGAGGCCGTCCATGATTGCCTATTTTTCTTTTTCCTTGAAATAATCGCAGTAACGAGGCAGCAAAGTGAAATGCGTCTATTAACTCCCTTCTTCTGGAAAAGCAATATGGCGTCCAGTGAGAGCAGTGTTTAAACACAGACTCACCTTTCGTGTGGGTAAACAAGAGATCTGTGTTACTAGTTCCCCTTGATCGGGTTTTTAGCACAATTGAGGCTGACTTCAGTCCCTAAAAGGAACAGAAACTTCACAACCATTTCATGTGTCTCGTGTTATGTCTATCCTATGGCCACTGAGGGATCTTCTTCCGGGGTAAAGCTGCCAGGTCATGGAGCTTATCACTCAGTTCTAACCAGTACCGAAATTAATAGCCTGTGGACCTATACGTTTTAATGGAATGTTGTTTAAACACAGGGACAACTATACTGTTTCCAATCGCAAGAGAACGGATAAAGGGAAAGAAATTCTCTCTTCTTCACAGCGTCCAGACCGCCTCTGGGGCCCTGCCTGCCTCATACCCAATTGGTACCGAAGGCTGTTTCCTTTCGGGTAAAGCGGCCGGGTCCTAAAGCTGATCACTCACCTCTGTCTAGTGCTGAGCGCAAGAATGGTGGAGCTATACCATCCCTACCCGTTAAGTCTTCGTGGCGTGGTAATTAATTGAGTGCAGAAACAACTTTACCTTTTACTTATTTCTTGAGTAACGATTTCCACTCAGCTGGTTAAGAAACTCCCGACATTTGTGCTCCCGAAGGTTCGTTAATTGTTGTGTCATGTAGACCCGTTGCTAAGTGGTGATTCTGTGGAGAGCGTTCTTTGCTGGGAAACAGATGCCTAACACGCACCAATGGACAGGCTGGAAAGCGGTGTTTTATGCGCCGCCCTCGCCAATGGCTGCGCACGTAACAAGGCATACAGCACAAAGGAACGATGTTTTCTGTGAAGCCCGTGCCTAAATGTTATAAGCATGCAGTTCAGTTGAGTTAAGTGGAGCGAGTTTATTGGTGAGTGAGTCAGTTAGAGGACTGATGCTGTTCAGTCCTTGGAACCGTTGCTGTTAGAAGCTGGTAGCTGAGCCACGGGGATAGGTCGGGACCGTATAGTAAGGGGAACATCGCAGTTGGAAGCCGCTGCCGAGCAACGGCTAGTGAAGACGTGACTGTGGACACTAGGCTGTATGTGATATTGATTTATAAAATGTAGTCACGAGTGGTATCAAAGTCCAATAAATCCGACTACCAATCTAAATCCCGTCTATAGTCACACACGCTCATACGCGTGACAGTATTATTAAGGCGACCAAATCACGAAGGGAGGGCAAACAGAACATTTAGGGCATGTAAGGGCGACGACAGGTACATAAAACATTTTGGTCAGGAGACTTGAAAAGAGGCGGTTGCTTTTCGGATCTAAGCGTAGATGGGAGAATAATATTAAAATGGCTTTTACAAGTACTGCATTTTGATTTGAAATGGATTTATTTAGCGCATGATAGAGCCCAGTTGCAGGCTTCTGTCGACACGATAATGAAATTTCGTCTTGCATAAGGGGGAAATCTTAAGCACCTTAGCGACAATCGGCCTACGGAAGAAGGGCTCTGCTAAATGGAATTAATTAGTTTTTTGGTTGTTTAAATAAATATTGTAATTACTCGTACAGTCGTCGATAATGAATTTCGTACGCAATATTGATTGCAGTAATGTATCAAGTTGCGAAGAATATGATATGGATAATTATAAAACAACTCGCCCTTAATTATCATAATCAGCTGCTTTAAATGCAAGGAGAGTAGGTCAATATTTATGGGTTCTGGGAACTGTGAAGGGGTTCCGTGTTAAAAGAAATGCTGTTTGATTTACTGCCTTCATTTGAGGATGGAAGATTTTTAAGTCCAATTATACTGCTCCGTTCAAGAACTTGCTGCACAGCAGCCTCAAGCAAGTTAAGATGTTGTAAACAGCTACGAAGCAAACAGCAGCCAGGGGTTGGTGTCTTTAACACAATCATTTCAGCAGCAGTACATATTTGCATTCAAGATTTTAGGTATGCACAACGATGAAGATTCAGATTTTGACTTCTAACTGGTGACACCGTGTAGTCTGGTAGCTGATTATTAATGTTTCGGAGGAAAATATGCCTCTATCTTTATGGTAGAATACCACACACAGTGAGCTTCACATTCGCGCCAAAATTACGTGTGTTGAAGATTACTCTTCCGGGATATGAGGCCCCAGCACGTTCTTCCGAAACGTCAGCAACGATTAACATATTACACGATGTCACACCCCAGAAGACAATAAAACGCCGTATAAACATGACATCTGCTGTAAGACTGTGTAGGATTCAATGTTTTCGCAGCTATGATTATGAAGACTTCAATCGTCTAATATATATACGTGCTATATATGGCTTGTAGTTCGTTGGAGATCAGCAGTTTCGGAGGAAAATGTTACCTACATCTTCAGGTTCAAAGAATAAGCTAAGCAAGAAACCAGTATAAAGTTATATTTGCTACCTGCTTCATGTCGGTTTCTCGCTTGCCTTAATCTTCCACTCTGAAGATGGAGGCAACATATTCCTATGAAACGTCGTATGATTTTCAACACATCGTTACGGGAGCCGGGATAGCGACTGGCTGCGGGCTGAAAGACCGAGGGGTCAGAGTTCGAGTTCCGGTAAAGTCAATATTTTTCCTTTTCTACGTTGTTCGGACCGGTTCTAGGGCCCAGCCAGCCTCTTATCCAATGGGAGTAAAGCTTTCAGGGCGTGAAGGTGACTACTCCAACTAGTGCCGAGGTCAAGAAAACGTGGATCTATACATCCATTCCCCCATACGTCTTCATGGCATAGTGCTTACATAGTTAAGCACAAGAAGAACATTACAAAGCAATGCAGCCCAGAAGATATCTCTTCTATAACAATTAACGGATCCTCCTGGCTTCGATGTAACGTTCTTTTTTAGTTCGCTTAGCGGGGGGTGGAGTCCGACTGGGTCCACTCGACACGGCGGCCGCTGATTGGCCTATTATAGCCTGCCCCGGGTGATTATGATGATGGAGAATTTGGTGGAATGAAGATTGGCAGGGGAAATACGTCACTTGGGTCAATACTTTATAGAACCAAGTGACTATTTCGACGCCCCCACGTACAAAACCCCCACACTTCATTCGAAACGCAGGATTACTGAGGGGATAATTAAAAGGGGAGGCACAATAGACCACTGTAGGTCGCGGTGCAAGGGCCGAGAAGGCCCACCCCTCACACATTCATTCATCATTGGCAGGAGAAACCGAAGTACTCGGAGAAAATCCTCCACAGCGCCACTTTGTCCAACACAAATCCCACTTGACCAGGCTTGGGATCGAACCCCGACCCTCCGCTGTGGGAAGCCAGCGACTAACCGCCTGAGCCATGGCGCAGCCTTGATGTAACGTTACTAATACATGAAGTACAAAGAAACTAATGGAGCTCTCACTACTGAATTAGATAAGCCCTATAAGGTGTCCTACGCGAGCCACCCTCTGCAAACACTGCTGCAAGTATCTGCGAAATTATTGATATAATAATAAGCTAAATCCAGTACATAAAAGCTTACAATGACGGCCTGAACTGTACGTCGGATCTCTCCCGCTTCTATTATTAATGGCCCAGAGTTGGAGGTTTCGTAAGTGGAGACAATGGATTCGATCCTAGCTAATTGGGCGTCCCTCCAGCCCCTATAGTCAACAATTAGATTTACGGTTCGCATCTCCTCAGAGTCTGGAAGGGTGGAACCGGAGAGAGATATTTGGCCGTAGACGATTGTTAAGGGGATGCAACAAGGGTTCACAGGCCGCTGTTTGGGGTTGTGGGGGCTTTCAAAAGCTTTTGGATTGATACATGCCATTCTTCTATGTCGAAGGCCACTCGCCGTCGACTTTGGGGAGGGATTATTTTCATTTTAGCTCAGTGACGAACTAATTGATTCAGTTCGAGCTACACTAATGTCGGTCAAGGCAGCGTAGTCGGCAAATGCGGAAACATTAATAATAATTACTGCTAGTAACTTCTCTTGTTATATGTTATACAAAAATACTGACTCAAAAGCAAACACTTCCTTTTATACGCACACTAATACATCCGTATGGCGTTCTATTTTTATTCATTATATAACTAACTCCATGAGTTGATCGTTTCTTGAGAAGCCGCCAGTCGCTCAGTCATTCAAATTCCAAAAAAATTTGTGGAACACGAATTATCATTACCATGTTCACAGAATTCCGCCAGTGTTGTCGGCCCCAATTCAGATAAATTCACTCCACGCCCGCTTCCTGTTTCTGTAAAATCCATTTTAATGCGCACTCTAGCAGCATAGCTTTTGGATCAAGAACAGGTTGCTACAGACGTAGGCAAAAGGAAAGCTATCCCTGTAACAGGCTGTGGAGGTCCATAGGGTTGTGAGACGTCGAGGTTCCCATATTTTCTAGACAGTCGGCTCACAGATGGCGGTGAGGTTGTCAGCCTTACATGCCGGCCTCCCTATAGTCCCCTGGGAAGATTTTTGACACTCATTTCTGTTAGAGGCTGAGTCCACCCCAGGGCGATTGTGCGGCTGAAAAGATTAGGTCAATTGAAAAATCGAATGACCTCACCGGGAATCTAACCAGCGACCTTCCGGCTTGTAGCATAGTACCTCAACCAACTGCGCTACGTAGAGGCTTGTTTAAGGCCGTTCCTTAGCATCGTTTCGAAGATTTAGGTCTTATAGATTTTACTGAAGGTGGATGCAAACTATTCCTCCGAAACATTGGCAATTTTGCATAAACCTTCATGGGGTCACGTCCCAGAATACCGTAATTTTAATATTCGCCCCCGTGAGAACCTCAGCTCATAATTACAAATGTTCGTGACTTTGTGGTCTGTACTTTCCTCCGCTCTGAAACTAGAGGCGGTTATATTCAGCAATATATCAGATTCTAAGAGTGGATCTACAACACTTCTTTATGCATCGTCCTGACCAGGCACTCCTTGGTGTAGGGTCCATCTTCAGAAACAAATAGTCAGGAAATCCCTCTACTTTCATTAAACCCGAAGATTCATTACCGTGTTCACAAGAGCCCACCACTTGTCCTTATCCTGATGCATATTCATCAATCCATTAACTGCACCCTTACCCTGAGATGTCCAGAATGAAATGTTCTACGAATTTCAGTCGGTATAGCGACTGGCTACGGGCCGGATGACCGAGGGTTAGGAGTTCGATTTCCGTTAGGGGCAAGAATTTTTTCTTTTCCATGTCTTCCAGACCGGTTCTATGGCGCACCTTGCCTACTGTCCAATGGGTACTGGGGATAAAGCAACCGGGACATGAAGCTGGAAGCTCACCTCCAACTATTGCCGAGATCAAGAAAACGTCGATCTATACATCCAATTGCCCATACACCTTCATGGCTGAGTGCTTAATTAGTTAAGCACAGGAGACTTTACGTATTTCTATACCTCACGTGTACGTGCTACGCATCCCGTCCATTTTATATGCTCTGATTAGACTACCCTTACAACATTTGGTGAAGGTTACAAATGACGCAGCTCTCTATCACGATGTTTTGTTCAGGCTCGTGTCAGTTTCTGTTATATCGAAATATTATCCTCAATACCTTATTCTGAAACACTGTCATCCTAATAGAAACGACAAGAAAATATGGCTGCTTACTTTATATTATTGGTAAGTTTCGTTTTGCTCGTATGCGAATTATTTTTCTTCTTCTTCTTCTTCCTCTTCACTCCCACTTTGGAGAATATGTCTGCTTTCTAAGTTTCATTGGTAAATTTTATAGACGGTAAGACTTCTTGGACGGGTTATCAGCTCGTCGCAAGGCCTCTACCTAAACACAGGACAACACAAACACAGAAAAAACGCATACACACACCAAACCTGTGCCTTGTGTGGGTTTCGAAGCCACGATCCCGACTTCCGAGAAAACGAAGACAGTTCATGCCTTAGACCGCTCGGCGACCTGCGAATTATCTGGATACAAGGTTACTCTTTCTCAAGGCTCCGTCCAGAATGACTGACATATTTCATATCTCAGAACTCTCGAGGCCCCCATAAAGATACGAATTTAAACGGGTGCTTTCGGAATAGACTTCAGTGGCCGCTTTCAAGAAATACTCTTAATTAGTTGGGAACATTCCCTGATATAATCTAAGTCTGTTTTCTTGGGAACGGCTCTAAATATGGGATATTTATAATCTTGCTTGATTTGAAGATCTGACAGTGGTGAGCCCGTTCAAACCGGTAGGAGTTCACCGACGTTTCCTGACCCTGAAAATAGAGGTGAACCTCAACTAGACTACGGTGTCCCATGCCAAAGTCAAAGTCAAAGTTACTTTGCGACTGGCGGTTTACCGTCAATCAGTTCGTCTTGGCGTCAGGCCCCTCGAGACCAACTGCCAGAGATTTTTTTTTCTCAAATGAACTCTTGCGGGAATAGCCCCTCTGGCGAGAGGATGGGTTTGTCTCTTATGAATATGCTTGGACTTTCTTGAAATGTAGGTGTCGCACATAGAGCATGTTATTGAAAATTCTTCCTTGTTTACTATATAAAGTCCTCTGTCAGTACAGGCTTTGCAATGCAGATCATGCCTATCTTACGTATCTTATGCTACAACGGCAATCCAAAGTTCATTTAATTTATATACCTGCCTGTCATAAACACCGCCCTCTCAGAAACCACATCTACGAATAAGAGGCATAGTTCAGTTACAACATAACTAATTCAAACAAAACCAAATTATTTTCGACTTAAGTGTCAAATCCTTACACATAAAAGGCTTACGCTTATTATGCTGTCATGAATGGTTGCAGTTGTGAATAATCGCAGAACAAACAGCAACGGAATTTATGCTTGAGTCGATACTGCAATATCCAGTATTACCGGAAACAATGTTGTAACGTAGATATAAAATAGATCCTAGAGAAATATTATGAGGTGGTATGGATTGGATCCATCTGGCTCAGAATGGAGTCCAGTGACGGGCTCTTGTGAATATGGTAATGAACCTTTGGGTTCTATAAAATTTTGGGAAATTCTTCAAACAGCTGAGCGACTGGTGGCTTCTCAAGAAGAACACGGCTCCATTGGCTAGTTAGCGAGTTACGTGTAACTCTTAATGGCAGCACCACTTATAAATTGCTTTTATTCTATCACATTTAATATCCTGATATAGAAGGAATTGTCTTTCCAGAAATTTCACACCGTTGGAAATATTTCGACCCAATTTTGCTTGATGGTAGAGACCCTCCTTGACGAGGTTTTAGACACTTTAAAATGTGCAAGTGTTCAAATCCAAGCCAATTCGTTTCCCCAATACATCCTCTATAAAAACGCATTGTGACAATGACAAAAATTGGATGGATTTTAGGATACGGAGGGAAACCCCAGATTATCTTCTGTCGTTGCTAGGATACGAAAGAAAACCTAAACGAACTTTTGCCGTTGCTATGAAACGGGGTAAAATCCAGAGTATCTTCTGCTGTTGCTAGGATACTGTGAAAAAATGAGAATCTTCTGCCGTTACTAGGTTCTGGGAAGAAAACCCAAAGTATCTTCTGCTGTTGCTAGGATACTGTGGAAAATCAAAACAAACTTCTGCTGTTGCTAGGATACTGTGAACGAATGAGAATCTTCTGCTGTTGCTAGGTTCTGGGAGGAAAACACAAAGTATCTTCTACCACAGCGAGAGTCATCATCAACATCACCATCGTCCTTTAGCTCCCACTGGAGCATAGGGCATTAACAAAGTGTCGCCATATCACACGGTTCTTGCTGAGTTGTTTCATTTCTCCCCATGCCTTCCCAGCAGGCAAGACTTCCTCTCGTATTGTTCTCTGCCAGCTCCTCTTTGGCCTTCCTCTTTTCCTTTGTCCTTGTGGGTTCCACTCCATAGCCTCCTCCTCGATTGCATTTATGTCTGGCTATCTGTTCAGTTATTTTTATTTCATTTGTCAGTTTCCACAGTTCGTCATTTGTTATTATAACTGCCCCATAGCGAGAGTATTGTAAATTGTTGTCTTGTATATGTGGGCAGATTTAATAGTAAATAGAGTGACAATTATCTTATAATTTCACTGAAAGTTTCAGCTAGTTAGCGCATAGCTAGCTACGTGCTATGTGTAGGTAGGGGTCCCATACATCCGAAGCACCTGACCCAGCCACCTGCTGATATAGCTTGACATGGATCGAGTGAAGGTTTCTGAAAGTTCGTGTAAATGATTACAAAGATGAACACGTGGAATGCCAGACATTGGCAAGATTGATCTTCTGTTCACCAGACACAAACAATGTTTTGTTGTGATATCAAGTGGCCTTGATCAGACCAATTAAGTATGTGGAGAGATCCCTACTTCCAGCGTCTTAATTCAGCTGACATAGGAACAAATTTTAAGTTGATAATCTGAAGCAGATAAGAAAAATTTTATAACTGCGATGTACAAGAAAAAATACTCATCGACATATCCTGAATCTTAAAAAGACATCGAAGTAAATCAGTAGTAAGGAATTCGTCTGACACCATCCCCAATTTAAAAATGTAAAAAAGAAATAAATCCTTGTGGACCTCAGTCAAATCACAGTAACAAAATATTCTATAGAACGTGTAAATGAGCAGGCGGCCTAAGGAGGAAAACTCCGGTGTATGTTGAAAATGAAATCTAGTCAATTTCTATCGATGACCATATGACCTACGTCACTATATTATGGCGTACAGATCAGTTGCTACGAAGTGACTCTGTAAAACGCGGCCGTTGTTAGGTAACGTCCGCAACATACACACATGCAACAACAGAAGAACGGGGTTATGCAACCCGTTTCTAAGCAACGGATAGATAAACAAACACTTTCGGAAACGACGTATTCTATTCGGTCCGTGCAACGTGGTTATAAAGAAGAGTTCAGTTGAGAATAATCAGTCAAGTTCCGGAGTTCCAAGTGAGCAGTTAGTCCGGAGCTGAACTATGCAAGGGAAGCTGGGAAAATGGCTCTATTAGTTCATTTGGCAGTCAGGCTGTGAAGATAGGACTTTATGTGTGATATGTGGAGTGTGTAATACAGTGAGCCTGTTATAGTTCCTGTGTTAAAATCCGTTGCCAGGAGACGGCTAGTGGAAACTATAATAGACAGAAAACACATCGGTTTAGCGACGGATATCATATAGTGTTGTCAGGCGTGTCCATCCCTGCACTGCCTAGAAATGGACGCCCTATTGTTGCGCATTCGTGTTTACCAGTCTGTTACCTAGCACCGGACGCCCTTCTGTTGTTGGATGCTCGTTGGTTGGAACATGTTTACGTATTCATCTCCTAGAAACGGCCCAATCTGTCACAATATTATTTATTTTACTCGTGGATATGTAAATAATGCCTTCTTGGGACTTGTGTTCTTTGTAAAATATTTATCTACAATTCATGCATGATTTCAGCTAGACACATTCATCTTGTCTGGTATCTCATGAGGTCTGTCTGTGATGTCTGTAAGTGGAACTCACTGATATGATGACTGCAAGCAATGCGTAATTAGCTACAAGTAGCCTGTGCATCCTTATCAGTTATTGCACTGAAATCTAAAAGTGCTTGTCCTTAAAACTCGGTTCGGAAACTTCCGTCTCGTTAACGTCTGTTCTCGAGACACAGAATCTGATTCAAACTTCAGAATTCTTCGCCGACTATTTTGTGCAGTTACTTTTCGAGGGACCTGCAATTTATTCTGTTGAATGAATATAATTTTTGGCGGGTTAACAGCGAAATGTTACAAGAAAGCCTCTATTAATTTCACCATTTACGTTTGTATGAAACAACTCTAATATCTCTGAAAAAATCCCAGAAAATTTGATATTTTGGAGTTTTATTGAAGTATGTTGGGGACACGCGGTAGCGTAGTTGATTGAGACACTATCCTACTACCCGGTAGGTCGCAGATTCTATTCCCGATGAGGTGGATTTTTTTTTCAATTGACCTGATCCTTCCAGCCGCACTATGGCCCTCGACGTCTCACAACCCTATGGGCCTTCACGGCCTGTTATAGGGTTAGATTTACTTTGCCCTCTTAAAATATGTTGATATTTTCCTATTTTAGGCTGTGTCATAACTTAAGCGGTTAGTCGCTAGCTTCCTACCACACCAGCCCGGGTTCGAGCGCAGGTCAGGTCATGTGGGATTTGTGGTGGACAAAGTGGCGCTGGGGAAGTTTTTCCGGGTACTTCGGTTTCCTCTGCCAATTCTCATTCCACACTCATTATCTATCATCCGGGGCGGGTACAATAGGCCAATTAGTGGCCGACGTACCAAGTGGACTCAGTCTTACTGCACCCCAGGAAACCAAAAAAAAAAAATATGTTTTGTTTAAAATGTGAAAGAATAACTGAAAAAAATACTGAGGTTCTGCGTCCATATGGAGATTTTGCTCACTAAATATTTTATACCGCATCTGAAAATATTCTGAACACAAACTGTAGAGAAAAGTTATCCCCATATTTTATGTCCGATACAATTCCTAGATACGTTTTTCCATTTTTCATGAAAATGAAAAGGGAGTACCCACCCTAAAACTTCAAGAGTGCTGTCCTCTGGGATGTGGCACCGTGTAATGTGATTGACGGCTGCCGACGTTTCAGACTACCATATTGCCTCCATCTTCAGAACTAAATGAGAATACAAGCAGTCAGTCGGAAAGAAACACGCGGCAAGCATAGACTCTTCATACCCATCGCTGCGGAGAACTCAAATTCTCACATCCCTTACGGTTTGCGCACATATCCGAAGTAGCATATTCAGTTTTGTTTTTACTGCTAGTGAGGTGGGACTGAGTCCCTTGCACTGCGGTCACTTCTGGCCTATTGTACCAGCCCCAGATGACAGGTGAGGGTGATTGTGGAGCAATTGGTGGAATGAAGATTGGCAGGGGAAACCGAAGTACTCGGAGAAAACCTGCCCTAGCGCCACTTTGTCTGCCACAAATCGCACTTTACCAGACCCGGGTTCGAACCCGGGCCGCCGCGGTGGGAAGCCAGCTGGACGCAGCCAAAGAAGAAGGAAACATCACAAGACACAGTATACACAAAATATACGGATACGTAGATCCCTCTTTTGTTGCTGAGAGTAGAGTGGGTAGTCGGTAGGCGGGTAGGGTAATAAGTTTCATAAAATGTCAGTACTGGGAGAAAAAGTGAGAGACGATTGCCATGTGTAATTTCCAAAGTCCGAGATTTCCAGCTATAGTGTTATACGCAATTCAATTGAATTTTATTTTTCCTTCTGTCTTTTTTGAAGGACCACAAGGGCACACCTTGAGGACCACTTGTGGTCCGCGGACCGTAGTTTGGGAAACGGAGTTAGAGGATGAGTCAAACCTAAAGTCATAGTGCGGCTGAAAGGTTTAGGTCTGTTGAAAAATCCAATGACCTCATCGGGAATCGAATCCGCTACATTCCGGCTTGTAGCATAGCCAAGACGAGCCGGAATTCTTGCAGCGTAAATGAAAAGAAAATGGTCGTGGAATGAAAGAGTCGCCTTTGACAGACCAAGAATTCTTTTTTTCAAAAAATTCACACCGACAAACATCCGGGATTCCAACTCCTTCCCTGTCAAGAACCTTGGACGTAAGTAGCAATCTCCTTTGAACCAGCCCCGTCTAGTGAAGTCCGAGGTAGGCGGAATGTCTAGGCTTCTAGGGCCTATCTGCACTCTGATCATCATGAACATTATTTCTTTTGCCTGGCGCCTGGGTAAAGATACGCAATATGTCTAATTTCCATCATAATTACATGTTATTTTAATCTCAGTAAACAGAAATAAAAAGTTATTGCACAGTACTTGCAATGCAAGTTTATAAGACAGTTTTTATGAACACGCGTGATTAATGTTCGTTATATCTGCTGATGCGCAAAGCGGTATGAAGTAATTCGAACATAATTACTGAACAGGATTACCATAATCTTTTTCAGTTAAATTAGTCTGAAAGTCTGCATCACTAATCTTTTGTGGGTTATTTTGAGAGGCTTTCATTAGCTAGACCATACCGCGTCACATGGTACACATGAATAATGAATTGGAAAGGATTCGGAAGGAAGCAAATGTACCCTAAAGGTTCGGCCACACAGCGCTACGCTATGTTCGCTACGTACGCTACGTACGCTGTGTACACTTTGCGACGGAGCTAACAGAGGGAACGTAGCGTGCGTCGCGTACGTAGCGCTCTGTGGCCGAACCTTAAGCAAGGTATTTTCGTGGCATTGCCTGTAGGGGCTGAGGAAAAACATGAACAGTCTCCAGCGGGTGCCTGATGTGAAGCTAACCTCCCAGTTTCATGTAATACCGAGGTTAGCATGTATGGGACGGGATAGCGCAGTCGGTATAGCAACTGGCTACGGGCTGGACGGCTGAGGGGGCGGAGTTCGAGTCCCGGTAGGCGCAAGATTTGCACTTCTTGATGTTATCCAGACCGGTTCTGAGGACCACCCAACCTCCTATACAATGTGTACCGTGGCTCTTTCGGGAGTAAGGCGGGAGAGACGGGAAGCTGACCACTCCCCTCCAGCTAGTGCCGATGTCAAGAAAACATGGGTCTATATATCCATTCCCCCATACGCCTTCATTACGTAGTGCTAAATTAGTTAAGTACATGTAAAATTTTACCTTTACCTAGGTTAATATGTGTGGCTCCATACCGCCTCTCCCCCATACGTCTTCATGGCGTGATGCTTAATTAAGTACTCGTATAAGGACAGCTTTACCTACTTAAACTAGCAATGGTTACAATGGAAGTGTTTCCTAAACGAACGATCAACACCCGTTGACGTACACTTAAGCAGCTCTTTCTTAAGGTTCGGCCACACAGAGCGCTACGCTATGTTCGCTACGTACGCTGTGTACACTCTGCGACGCAGCTAACATAGGGAACATAGCGTACGTAGCGTACGGAAGTCTGTGTGGCCAGTCACATTGGCAATAAAGGGAGATATTCTTCTGTTCGTATAGCGAACATAGCGTACGTAGCGTGCGTCGCGTACGTATCGCTCTGTGTGGCCGAACCTTTAGGACGAGTATTGTCATCTAGAATGTGACGCCCGTATAATCCGGTATACGTTACCGATATTTCGGAGAAGATCTTTGCTTCCATCATCAGGGTAGAAGAGTAAACCAAACAAGCAACGAGCAAGCATAGAGAGTCACTAATGGAAAATCTTGTTTCTTATTGGTCGATTGCTTGGCTAACTCTTCGATCCTGAAGATGGAAGCAATATATGATTCCGAAACTTCGACGTTCTTCATACTCACCCATATGAGACACTCAAATCCAACATGGCTTTCCTTTAGCTTCATGAAATTGGGCTGATTCTTTTATATTGCAGATGGAGTATCATGAACAAAAAATAATCAGCTCTGAAGATTCCGCCCCTCCTAAGCTCACCGTCTTTCCTACCCTGGTGAGTTACTGCGGCCTATTGTGGGGCGGAGAAAATATTCTCTCTTGGCAAGTCGATTTACTTTCGGCAGTCAAAGGAGGGTGTGTAAACCCGGCCAGAGTGATGAATGCATTTCAGAAAGCAGGCAATATTTCAGAGGTGCATTCCTTCTGTTCTCTTCACTGCAACCAATGAAAGGTCATCCTAAGACCCAAGTTTACCTGGCTCTCAGGAATGTGCACATTTACCTGGCTCCCATGACAAATACTTCGAGCGTCACACTCGTAAAATTTGAGAGGAAAAGGGAATAAAGTTAAGAACCTTTCTTCTTTTTGTGTCTGCTATTTCCTCTTATAGACGTGATATAAAACAGATAGGTAAAAGGAAAATGTGTCCCTGTGCTTAACTAATTAAACACTACGCCACGAATGCATATGGTGGAGTGGATGTACAGATCCACATTTTCTTGACCTCGGCACTAGCTGGAGGTGAGTGGTCAGCTTCATGCCCCGGCCGCTTTACCCCCGGTACCCATTCGATAGGAGGTTGGGTGGACCCCACACAACCGGTCTGGACGACGTGGACAAGGGAGATTTCTTGACCCTAATGGGACTCGAACTACGACCTCTCGGTCGTCCAGCCCGCAGCCAGTCGCAATACCGACTGAACTATCCCGGCTCCATAAAAGGTATAGAAATGACTGAAGTGAAGACATTTTGGTCCTTCTTATGGCTTATTTAACGATGCTGTCTGTAGCCACATTATACAGCGTCGAATGTTAGGATAATAGATGAATTGGAAAGGATTTGGAAGGAGGTGTAAAAGGTATAGTATCTTAGCTTAATTAATTGAGCACTATGCCATGAAGACATACGGGAGAATGGAGGTATAGCTGAGGTCGGCTTCTCGACCACCCGGGAAATAGTTCCGGTACCCATTGTGTAGGAGACTGGCTGAGCCCCAGAGCCGGTCTGACAGCCCCTCACTATAACCGAGCTATCCCGTCTCCTAGATGCAAGTGCCTAAAGCAAGAACTGTGGAGCCAGAGACAGCCGTTGCTAGCCAACGGCTCTCAGACAACATTCGTTTCTGGGCAGCGGCTTGGTAAACACGTTCCCACTGAAACAACGTGAAATGTCCATTGTTAGGGCAGTAGATTCTTGATAAAGGGGGTTACGCAACTCGTTGCTGGGTGACACAAACACAGTCCTCTGGAAACGGTTAGTATACGAGAGTAGTGTTCTTTATGTGGTCTGTGCTGAGGAATTAAAAAGAGGAGGATTGGGGCAGTCGAGTTCAGTTGACAGTTGGTAAGCGTTCTGTACGGGACTTGAGCATGGAAATAGCGATTGTTAACATCTGTTACCAAGTAACGGCTAGTGAAGACTATAATAGGCTGAGAAGACTTAGCGTGTGGTAGTGATTTGTGGAGATCAGCAATATCGCTGTGATTACTTGTATTTCCGGGTGGTGTATATAGGTGGTCAATAAATCCATTCACCAACGCATATACCGTCCATAGTCACACAGCCGCAAGTCGTGACAGTATTAATTAGGTGATTTTCAGGATTCAAGAGGTTAATAAATTTATAAAATATCTTTCAATAACATTGTCTTACACAATCTTTTGACGTCAATCTGCAAATACGTCCATCTTTCTGAGTGGCTTTGCTTTCTTATAAAAACAAATTTAAGGGTAGATGTAAATGTTTCGCTATTGCGCCTCCCGTCCTGTATGAACGATCCAGACCATTGTATTTTATTACTGGTCGAGGTCCAGTCCTGACGGGAACCGTTGAGCCGTACCCGTCTCTCCCAGCCATGACTGCGACTGCGCGCACAATCAGCAGTTCTATTCATCATTTCCGTACAGGGCGGGATAAAGTCCAGGGAGGGGACCTTCTCCGGAAGCCCACAAGCGGCGGTGTGTGTACGTCCCCACAGAGAATGGGGTCGCTCAACTGTGAAGATACTTCTCAATCTGATAATAATTGCTCATGTCTCTCTGTGTCGACTAGGTTTTATATAACTTGTATGTTCACGGCTATGTAGTACTTCTGTCTTTTTGTCCCCCATGTTCTCCCAGCCACAATCGACCCTCCACCCCCAAACCCCCTACACTGATGGCCGTTCGCAGTCAGAAGTGGGTTGGATCACAAAGCGTCAAGAATATGTCTTAGGTAAAAAAGAACAAACTTTCTGTATTATCTCTTCTCCACAGCATGCAGACCGGTTTTGGGGCCTACTCGGCCTCATATCCAGTAGGAACCAGAAGGCTGTTTCTCCGGGGGTAAAACAGCAGTGCTGTGAAGCTGACCATTCACCTACTTTTACTGCCGAACCCAGGAATGATGGAGCTATACCTCCACTCCTACGTTTGTCTTCACATGAACAATTTTACCTTCAATAGCTCAGTCAGACCACTGACAGGCTGCCAGCAGATGAACTGAAGAACTGTGAATTACTGGGTTTTCCGACTTTGTCCATCACCCTTATTCTAGAAACTAGAAAACACTGTGTTTCGGAAACTGGATCTGTTTCCGTCCTCAGGTGAGGGGAGAAACGCCTTCTCTGTGTCTCTTGGGACCCAGTGCTGCAGTGATTCAGATTAGCTCTTTCTAAGGGACCCAACATACGATATTAGGTGCCTCCCTCCTCGCCTGAGGACGGAAACCGATCCAGATTCCGAAACGTTGTGTTTTCTAGGTTCTAGAATAATGGATGGGGGACAAAGCCCGAAAACCCAGTAGTTTTGGGCATTATACACCACCGTCAGAACACCTCAGTGTCTACTTGAAGACCTGGGCAGAGGCAAGTTATTTTTAGGAGGCCGCGCCATAGCTCAAGCGGTTAGTTGCTGGGTTCCCACCGCGGCGGCCTGGGTTCGATCTCAGGTCGGGTCAAGTGGGATTTGTGGTGGTCAGAGTGGCACTGGGGCGGGTTTTCTCCGAGTACTTGGGTTTCCCCTGCCAATCTTCAT